>NC_064618.1:36211775-36512712 GCF_023898315.1 Schistocerca nitens | reverse complement strand
ATAATGCATCGGAAAAGAGATACTCGACGCCCAAAAGAAAATCCTATCGCTTCCGTAGAAACGTTCTCGATTTGGAAAGACAATGCAGGGAACCCAGAGTATTTCATATGGACGCAAATTGTGTGTTAATTTGTCAATGTGAGGGAGCGAGGGATGCAGTAAAGGAGGAATAATGCATCGGAAGAGAGATACTCGACTCCCAAAAGAAAACTCTATCGTTTCCGTAGAAACGTATCTCGATTTAGAAGGACAATGCAGGGTACCCAGGGTACTTCAAATGGACGCAAATTGTTGTGTTAATTTGTCAATGTGAGGGAGCGAGGGATGCAGTAAAGTAGGAATAATGCATCGGAAGAGAGAGACTCGACTCCCAAAAGAAAACCCTATCGTTTCCGTAGAAACGTATCTCGATTTAGAAGGACAATGCAGGGTACCCAGGGTATTTCAAATGGACGCAAATTGTGTGTTAATTTGTCAATGTGAGGGAGCGAGGGATGCAGTAAAGGAGGAATAATGCATCGGAAGAGAGATACTAGACTCCCAAAAGAAAACCCTATCGTTTCCGTAGAAACGTCTCTCGATTTAGAAGGACGATGCAGGGAACCCAGAGAATTTCATATGGACGCTAATTGTGTGTTAATTTGTCAATGTGAGGGAGCGAGGGATGCAGTAAAGGAGGAATAATGCATCGGTAGAGAGATACTCGACTCCCAAAAGAAAACCCTATCGTTTCCGTTGAAACGTATCTCGATTTAGAAGGACATGCAGGGTACCCAGGGTATTTCAAATGGACGCAAATTGTTGTGTTAATTTGTCAATGTGAGGGAGCGAGGGATGCAGTAAACGAGGAATAATGCATCGGAAGAGAGATACTCGACTCCCAAAAGAAAACCCTATCGTTTCCGTAGAAACGTATCTCGATTTAGAAGGACAATGCAGGGAACCCAGAGTATTTCATATGGACGCAAATTGTTTGTTAATTTGTCAATGTGAGGGAGCGAGGGATGCAGTAAAGGAGGAATAATGCATCGGAAGAGAGATACTCGACTCCCAAAAGAAAACGCTATCGTTTCCGTAGAAACGTATCTCGATTTAGAAGGACAATGCAGGGTACCCAGGGTATTTCAAATGGACGCAAATTGTGTGTTAATTTGTCAATGTGAGGGAGCGAGGGATGGAGTAAAGGAGGAATAATGCATCGGAAGAGAGATACTAGACTCCCAAAAGAAAACCCTATCGTTTCCGTAGAAACGTATCTCGATTTAGAAGGACAATGCAGGGTACCCAGGGTATTTCAAATGGACGCAAATTGTTGTGTTAATTTGTCAATGTGAGGGAGCGAGGGATGCAGTAAAGGAGGAATAATGCATCGGAAGAGAGATACTCGACTCCCAAAAGAAAACCCTATCGTTTCCGTAGAGACGTATCTCGATTTAGAAGGACAATGCAGGGTACCCAGGGTATTTCAAATGGACGCAAATTGTGTGTTAATTTGTCAATGTGAGGGAGCGAGGGATGCAGTAAAGGAGGAATAATGCATCGGAAGAGAGATACTCGACTCCCAAAAGAAAACACTATCGTTTCCGTAGAAACGTATCTCGATTTAGAAGGACAATGCAGGGTACCAAGGGTATTTCAAATGGACGCAAATTGTTGTGTTAATTTGTCAATGTGAGGGAGCGAGGGTTGCAGTAAACGAGGAATAATGCATCGGAAGAGAGATACTCGACTCCCAAAAGAAAACACTATCGTTTCCGTAGAAACGTATCTCGATTTAGAAGGACAATGCAGGGTACCCAGGGTATTTCAAATGGACGCAAATTGTTGTGTTAATTTGTCAATGTGAGGGAGCGAGGGATGCAGTAAAGGAGGAATAATGCATCGGAAGAGAGATACTCGACACCCAAAAGAAAACCCTATCGTTTCCGTAGAAACGTATCTCGATTTAGAAGGACAATGCAGGGAATCCAGAGTATTTCATATGGACGCAAATTGTGTGTTAATTTGTCAATGTGAGGGAGCGAGGGATGCAGTAAAGGAGGAATAATGCATCGGAAGAGAGATACTCGACTCCCAAAAGAAAACCCTATCGTTTCCGTAGAAACGTATCTCGATTTAGAAGGACAATGCAAGGAACCCAGAGTATTTCATATGGACGCAAATTGTGTGTTAATTTGTCAATGTGAGGGAGCGAGGGATGCAGTAAAGGAGGAATAATGCATCGGAAGAGAGATACTCGACTCTCAAAAGAAAACCCTATCGTTTCCGTAGAAATGTATCTCGATTTAGAAGGACAATGCAGGGAACACAGAGTATTTCATATGGACGCAAATTGTGTGTTAATTTGTCAATGTGAGGGAGCGGGGGATGCGGTAAAGGAGGAATAATGCATCGGAAGAGAGATACTCGACTCCCAAAAGAAAACCCTATCGTTTCCGTAGAAACGTATCTCGATTTAGAAGGACAATGCAGGGTACCCAAAGTACTTCAAATGGACGCAAATTGTTGTGTTAATTTGTCAATGTGAGGGAGCGAGGGATGCAGTAAAGGAGGAATAATGCATCGGAAAAGAGATACTCGACTCCCAAAAGAAAATCCTATCGTTTCCGTAGAAACGTATCTCGATTTAGAAGGACAATGCAGGGAACACAGAGTATTTCATATGGACGCAAATTGTGAGTTAATTTGTCAATGTGAGGGAGCAAGGGATGCAGTAAAGGAGGAATAATGCATCGGAAGAGAGATACTCGACTCCCAAAAGAAAATTCTATCGTTTCCGTACAAACGTATCTCGATTTAGAAGGACAATGCAGGGAACCCAGAGTGTTTCATATGGACGCAAATTGTGAGTTAATTTGTCAATGTGAGGGAGCAAGGGATGCAGTAAAGGAGGAATAATGCATCGGAAGAGAGATACTCGACTCCCAAAAGAAAATCCTATCGTCTCCGTAGAAACGTATCTCGATTTAGAAGGACAATGCAGGGAACCCAGGGTATTTCATATGGACGCAAATTGTTGTGTTAATTTGTCAATGTGAGGGAGCGAGGGATGCAGTAAAGGAGGAATATTGCATCGGAAAAGAGATACTCGACTCCCAAAAGAAAATCCTATCGTTTCCGTAGAAACGTATCTCGATTTAGAAGGACAATGCAGGGAACCCAGAGTATTTCATATGGACTCAATTTGTGAGTTAATTTCTCAATGTGAGGGAGCAAGGGATGCAGTAAAGGAGGAATAATGCATCGGAAGAGAGATACTCGACTCCCAAAAGAAAATCCTATCGTCTCCGTAGAAACGTATCTCGATTTAGAAGGACAATGAAGGGTACCCAGGGTATTTCAAATGGACGCAAATTGTTGTGTTAATTTGTCAATGTGAGGGAGCGAGGGATGCAGTAAAGGAGGAATAATGCATCGGAAAAGAGATACTCGACTCCCAAAAAAAACCCCATCGTTTCCGTAGAAACGTACCTCGATTTAGAAGGACAATGCAGGGAACCCAGAGTATTTCATATGGACGCAAATTATGTGTTAATTCGTCAATGTGCGTGAGCGAGGGATGCAGTAAAGGAGGAATAATGCATCGGAAAAGAGATACTCGACTCCCAAAAGAAAATCCTACTGTTTCTGTAGAAACGTATCTCGATTTAGAAGGACAATGCAGGGAACGGAGGGTATTTAATATGGACGCAAATTGTGTGTTAATTCGTCAATGTGAGGGAGCGAAGGATGCAGTAAGTGAGGAATAATGCATCGGAAAAGAGATACTCGACGCCCAAAAGAAAATCCTATCGCTTCGGTAGAAACGTTCTCGATTTGGAAAGACAATGCAGGGAACCCAGAGTATTTCATATGGACGCAAATTGTGTGTTAATTTGTCAATGTGAGGGAGCGAGGGATGCAGTAAAGGAGGAATAATGCATCGGAAGAGAGATACTCGACTCCCAAAAGAAAACTCTATCGTTTCCGTAGAAACGTATCTCGATTTAGAAGGACAATGCAGGGTACCCAGGGTACTTCAAATGGACGCAAATTGTTGTGTTAATTTGTCAATGTGAGGGAGCGAGGGATGCAGTAAAGTAGGAATAATGCATCGGAAGAGAGAGACTCGACTCCCAAAAGAAAACCCTATCGTTTCCGTAGAAACGTATCTCGATTTAGAAGGACAATGCAGGGTACCCAGGGTATTTCAAATGGACGCAAATTGTGTGTTAATTTGTCAATGTGAGGGAGCGAGGGATGCAGTAAAGGAGGAATAATGCATCGGAAGAGAGATACTAGACTCCCAAAAGAAAACCCTATCGTTTCCGTAGAAACGTCTCTCGATTTAGAAGGACGATGCAGGGAACCCAGAGAATTTCATATGGACGCTAATTGTGTGTTAATTTGTCAATGTGAGGGAGCGAGGGATGCAGTAAAGGAGGAATAATGCATCGGTAGAGAGATACTCGACTCCCAAAAGAAAACCCTATCGTTTCCGTTGAAACGTATCTCGATTTAGAAGGACATGCAGGGTACCCAGGGTATTTCAAATGGACGCAAATTGTTGTGTTAATTTGTCAATGTGAGGGAGCGAGGGATGCAGTAAAGGACGAATAATGCATCGTAAGAGAGATACTCGACTCCCAAAAGAAAACCCTATCGTTTCCGTAGAAACGTATCTCGATTTAGAAGGACAATGCAGGGAACCCAGAGTATTTCATATGGACGCAAATTGTGTGTTAATTTGTCAATGTGAGGGAGCGAGGGATGCAGTAAACGAGGAATAATGCATCGGAAGAGAGATACTCGACTCCCAAAAGAAAACCCTATCGTTTCCGTAGAAACGTATCTCGATTTAGAAGGACAATGCAGGGAACCCAGAGTATTTCATATGGACGCAAATTGTGTGTTAATTTGTCAATGTGAGGGAGCGAGGGATGCAGTAAACGAGGAATAATGCATCGGAAGAGAGATACTCGACTCCCAAAAGAAAACCCTATCGTTTCCGTAGAAACGTATCTCGATTTAGAAGGACAATGCAGGGAACCCAGAGTATTTCATATGGACGCAAATTGTTTGTTAATTTGTCAATGTGAGGGAGCGAGGGATGCAGTAAAGGAGGAATAATGCATCGGAAGAGAGATACTCGACTCCCAAAAGAAAACCCTATCGTTTCCGTAGAAACGTATCTCGATTTAGAAGGACAAAGCAGGGTACCCAGGGTATTTCAAATGGACGCAAATTGTGTGTTAATTTGTCAATGTGAGGGAGCGAGGGATGGAGTAAAGGAGGAATAATGCATTGGAAGAGAGATACTAGACTCCCAAAAGAAAACCCTATCGTTTCCGTAGAAACGTATCTCGATTTAGAAGGACAATGCAGGGTACCCAGGGTATTTCAAATGGACGCAAATTGTTGTGTTAATTTGTCAATGTGAGGGAGCGAGGGATGCAGTAAAGGAGGAATAATGCATCGGAAGAGAGATACTCGACTCCCAAAAGAAAACCCTATCGTTTCCGTAGAGACGTATCTCGATTTAGAAGGACAATGCAGGGTACCCAGGGTATTTCAAATGGACGCAAATTGTGTGTTAATTTGTCAATGTGAGGGAGCGAGGGATGCAGTAAAGGAGGAATAATGCATCGGAAGAGAGATACTCGACTCCCAAAAGAAAACACTATCGTTTCCGTAGAAACGTATCTCGATTTAGAAGGACAATGCAGGGTACCCAGGGTATTTCAAATGGACGCAAATTGTTGTGTTAATTTGTCAATGTGAGGGAGCGAGGGTTGCAGTAAACGAGGAATAATGCATCGGAAGAGAGATACTCGACTCCCAAAAGAAAACACTATCGTTTCCGTAGAAACGTATCTCGATTTAGAAGGACAATGCAGGGTACCCAGGGTATTTCAAATGGACGCAAATTGTTGTGTTAATTTGTCAATGTGAGGGAGCGAGGGATGCAGTAAAGGAGGAATAATGCATCGGAAGAGAGATACTCGACACCCAAAAGAAAACCCTATCGTTTCCGTAGAAACGTATCTCGATTTAGAAGGACAATGCAGGGAATCCAGAGTATTTCATATGGACGCAAATTGTGTGTTAATTTGTCAATGTGAGGGAGCGAGGGATGCAGTAAACGAGGAATAATGCATCGGAAGAGAGATACTCGACTCCCAAAAGAAAACCCTATCGTTTCCGTAGAAACGTATCTCGATTTAGAAGGACAATGCAGGGAACCCAGAGTATTTCATATGGACGCAAATTGTGTGTTAATTTGTCAATGTGAGGGAGCGAGGGATGCAGTAAAGGAGGAATAATGCATCGGAAGAGAGATACTCGACTCTCAAAAGAAAACCCTATCGTTTCCGTAGAAATGTATCTCGATTTAGAAGGACAATGCAGGGAACACAGAGTATTTCATATGGACGCAAATTGTGTGTTAATTTGTCAATGTGAGGGAGCGAGGGATGCGGTAAAGGAGGAATAATGCATCGGAAGAGAGATACTCGACTCCCAAAAGAAAACCCTATCGTTTCCGTAGAAACGTATCTCGATTTAGAAGGACAATGCAGGGTACCCAAAGTACTTCAAATGGACGCAAATTGTTGTGTTAATTTGTCAATGTGAGGGAGCGAGGGATGCAGTAAAGGAGGAATAATGCATCGGAAAAGAGATACTCGACTCCCAAAAGAAAATCCTATCGTTTCCGTAGAAACGTATCTCGATTTAGAAGGACAATGCAGGGAACCCAGAGTATTTCATATGGACGCAAATTGTGAGTTAATTTGTCAATGTGAGGGAGCAAGGGATGCAGTAAAGGAGGAATAATGCATCGGAAGAGAGATACTCGACTCCCAAAAGAAAATTCTATCGTTTCCGTACAAACGTATCTCGATTTAGAAGGACAATGCAGGGAACCCAGAGTGTTTCATATGGACGCAAATTGTGAGTTAATTTGTCAATGTGAGGGAGCAAGGGATGCAGTAAAGGAGGAATAATGCATCGGAAAAGAGATACTCGACTCCCAAAAGAAAACCCTATCGATTCCGTAGAAACGTATCCCGATTTAGAAGGACAATGCAGGGAACCCAGGGTATTCCATATGGACGCAAATTGTTGTGTTAATTTGTCAATGTGAGGGAGCGAGGGATGCAGTAAAGGAGGAATATTGCATCGGAAAAGAGATACTCGACTCCCAAAAGAAAATCCTATCGTTTCCGTAGAAACGTATCTCGATTTAGAAGGACAATGCAGGGAACCCAGAGTATTTCATATAGACGCAAATTGTGAGTTAATTTGTCAATGTGAGGGAGCAAGGGATGCAGTAAAGGAGGAATAATGCATCGGAAGAGAGATACTCGACTCCCAAAAGAAAATCCTATCGTCTCCGTAGAAACGTATCTCGATTTAGAAGGACAATGCAGGGAACACAGGGTATTTCAAATGGACGCAAATTGTTGTGTTAATTTGTCAATGTGAGGGAGCGAGGGATGCAGTAAAGGAGGAATAATGCATCGGAAAAGAGATACTCGACTCCCAAAAGGAAATCCTATCGTTTCCGTAGAAACGTATCTCGATTTAGGAGGACAATGCAGGGAACCCAGAGTATTTCATATGGACGCAAATTGTGAGTTAATTTGTCAATGTGAGGGAGCAAGGGATGCAGTAAAGGAGGAATAATTCATCGGAAGAGAGATACTCGACTCCCAAAGAAAATCCTATCGTCTCCATAGAAACGTATCTCGCTTTAGAAGGACAATGCAGGGTACCCAGGGTATTTCAAATGGACGCAAATTGTTGTGTTAATTTGTCAATGTGAGGGAGCGAGGGATGCAGTAAAGGAGGAATAATGCATCGGAAAAGAGATACTCGACTCCCAAAAGAAAATCCTATCGTTTCCGTAGAAACGTATCTCGATTTAGAAGGACAATGCAGGGAACCCAGAGTATTTCATATGGACTCAATTTGTGAGTTAATTTGTCAATGTGAGGGAGCAAGGGATGCAGTAAAGGAGGAATAATGCATCGGAAGAGAGATACTCGACTCCCAAAAGAAAATCCTATCGTCTCCGTAGAAACGTATCTCGATTTAGAAGGACAATGCAGGGTACCCAGGGTATTTCAAATGGACGCAAATTTTTGTGTTAATTTGTCAATGTGAGGGAGTGAGGGATGCAGTAAAGGAGGAATAATGCATCGGAAAAGAGATACTCGACTCCCAAAAGAAAATCCTATCGTTTCCGTAGAAACGTAACTCGATTTAGAAGGACAATGCAGGGAACCCAGGGTATTTCATATGGACGCAATTGTGTGTTAATTCGTCAATGTGGGGGAGCGAGGGATGCAGTAAAGGAGGAATAATGCATCGGAAAAGAGATACTCGACTCCCAAAAGAAAATCCTATCGTTTCCGTAGAAACGTATCTCGATTTAGGAGGACAATGCAGGGAACCCAGAGTACTTCATATGGACGCAAATTGTGTGTTAATTCGTCAATGTGGGGAAGCGAGGGATCCTGTAAAGGAGGAATAATGCATCGGAAGAGAGATACTCGACTCCCAAAAGAAAACCCTATCGTTTCCGTAGAAACGTATCTCGATTTAGAAGGACAATGCAGGGTACCCAGGGTATTTCAAATGGACGCAAATTGTTGTGTTAATTTGTGAATGTGAGGGAGCGAGGGATGCAGTAAAGGAGGAATAATGCATCGGAAGAGAGATACTCGACTCCAAAAAGAAAACCCTATCGTTTCCGTAGAAACGTATCTCGATTTAGAAGGACAATGCAGTGAACACAGAGAATTACATATGGACGCAAATTATGTGTTAATTTGTCAATGTGAGGGAGCGAGGGATGCAGTAAAGGAGGAATAATGCATCGGAAGAGAGATACTCGACTCCCAAAAAAAAACCCTATCGTTTCCGTAGAAACGTATCTCGATTTAGAAGGACAATGCAGGGTACCCAGGGTATTTCAAATGGACGCAAATTGTTGTGTTAATTTGTCAATATGAGGGAGCGAGGGATGCAGTAAAGGAGGAATAATGCATCGGAAGAGAGATACTCGACTCCCAAAAGAAAACCCAATCGTTTCCGTAGAAACGTATCTCGATTTAGAAGGACAATGCAGGGAACCCAGATTATTTCATATGGACGCAAATTGTGTGTTAATTTGTCAATGTGAGGGAGCGAGGGATGCAGTAAACGAGGAATAATGCATCGGAAGAGAGATACTCGACTCCCAAAAGAAAACCCTATCGTTTCCGTAGAAACGTATCTCGATTTAGAAGGACAATGCAGGGAACCCAGAGTATTTCATATGGACGCAAATTGTTTGTTAATTTGTCAATGTGAGGGAGCGAGGGATGCAGTAAAGGAGGAATAATGCATCGGAAGAGAGATACTCGACTCCCAAAAGAAAACCCTATCGTTTCCGTAGAAACGTATCTCGATTTAGAAGGACAATGCAGGGTACCCAGGGTATTTCAAATGGACGCAAATTGTGTGTTAATTTGTCAATGTGAGGGAGCGAGGGATGGAGTAAAGGAGGAATAATGCATCGGAAGAGAGATACTAGACTCCCAAAAGAAAACCCTATCGTTTCCGTAGAAACGTATCTCGATTTAGAAGGACAATGCAGGGTACCCAGGGTATTTCAAATGGACGCAAATTGTTGTGTTAATTTGTCAATGTGAGGGAGCGAGGGATGCAGTAAAGGAGGAATAATGCATCGGAAGAGAGATACTCGACTCCCAAAAGAAAACCCTATCGTTTCCGTAGAGACGTATCTCGATTTAGAAGGACAATGCAGGGTACCCAGGGTATTTCAAATGGACGCAAATTGTGTGTTAATTTGTCAATGTGAGGGAGCGAGGGATGCAGTAAAGGAGGAATAATGCATCGGAAGAGAGATACTCGACTCCCAAAAGAAAACACTATCGTTTCCGTAGAAACGTATCTCGATTTAGAAGGACAATGCAGGGTACCCAGGGTATTTCAAATGGACGCAAATTGTTGTGTTAATTTGTCAATGTGAGGGAGCGAAGGTTGCAGTAAACGAGGAATAATGCATCGGAAGAGAGATACTGGACTCCCAAAAGAAAACACTATCGTTTCCGTAGAAACGTATCTCGATTTAGAAGGACAATGCAGGGTACCCAGGGTATTTCAAATGGACGCAAATTGTTGTGTTAATTTGTCAATGTGAGGGAGCGAGGGATGCAGTAAAGGAGGAATAATGCATCGGAAGAGAGATACTCGACACCCAAAAGAAAACCCTATCGTTTCCGTAGAAACGTATCTCGATTTAGAAGGACAATGCAGGGAATCCAGAGTATTTCATATGGACGCAAATTGTGTGTTAATTTGTCAATGTGAGGGAGCGAGGGATGCAGTAAACGAGGAATAATGCATCGGAAGAGAGATACTCGACTCCCAAAAGAAAACCCTATCGTTTCCGAAGAAACGTATCTCGATTTAGAAGGACAATGCAGGGAACCCAGAGTATTTCATATGGACGCAAATTGTGTGTTAATTTGTCAATGTGAGGGAGCGAGGGATGCAGTAAAGGAGGAATAATGCATCGGAAGAGAGATACTCGACTCTCAAAAGAAAACCCTATCGTTTCCGTAGAAATGTATCTCGATTTAGAAGGACAATGCAGGGAACACAGAGTATTTCATATGGACGCAAATTGTGTGTTAATTTGTCAATGTGAGGGAGCGAGGGATGCGGTAAAGGAGGAATAATGCATCGGAAGAGAGATACTCGACTCCCAAAAGAAAACCCTATCGTTTCCGTAGAAACGTATCTCGATTTAGAAGGACAATGCAGGGTACCCAAAGTACTTCAAATGGACGCAAATTGTTGTGTTAATTTGTCAATGTGAGGGAGCGAGGGATGCAGTAAAGGAGGAATAATGCATCGGAAAAGAGATACTCGACTTCCAAAAGAAAATCCTATCGTTTCCGTAGAAACGTATCTCGATTTAGAAGGACAATGCAGGGAACCCAGAGTATTTCATATGGACGCAAATTGTGAGTTAATTTGTCAATGTGAGGGAGCAAGGGATGCAGTAAAGGAGGAATAATGCATCGGAAGAGAGATACTCGACTCCCAAAAGAAAATTCTATCGTTTCCGTACAAACGTATCTCGATTTAGAAGGACAATGCAGGGAACCCAGAGTGTTTCATATGGACGCAAATTGTGAGTTAATTTGTCAATGTGAGGGAGCAAGGGATGCAGTAAAGGAGGAATAATGCATCGGAAAAGAGATACTCGACTCCCAAAAGAAAACCCTATCGATTCCGTAGAAACGTATCCCGATTTAGAAGGACAATGCAGGGAACCCAGGGTATTTCATATGGACGCAAATTGTTGTGTTAATTTGTCAATGTGAGGGAGCGAGGGATGCAGTAAAGGAGGAATATTGCATCGGAAAAGAGATACTCGACTCCCAAAAGAAAATCCTATCGTTTCCGTAGAAACGTATCTCGATTTAGAAGGACAATGCAGGGAACCCAGAGTATTTCATATAGACGCAAATTGTGAGTTAATTTGTCAATGTGAGGGAGCAAGGGATGCAGTAAAGGAGGAATAATGCATCGGAAGAGAGATACTCGACTCCCAAAAGAAAATCCTATCGTCTCCGTAGAAACGTATCTCGATTTAGAAGGACAATGCAGGGAACACAGGGTATTTCAAATGGACGCAAATTGTTGTGTTAATTTGTCAATGTGAGGGAGCGAGGGATGCAGTAAAGGAGGAATAATGCATCGGAAAAGAGATACTCGACTCCCAAAAGGAAATCCTATCGTTTCCGTAGAAACGTATCTCGATTTAGGAGGACAATGCAGGGAACCCAGAGTATTTCATATGGACGCAAATTGTGAGTTAATTTGTCAATGTGAGGGAGCAAGGGATGCAGTAAAGGAGGAATAATTCATCGGAAGAGAGATACTCGACTCCCAAAGAAAATCCTATCGTCTCCATAGAAACGTATCTCGCTTTAGAAGGACAATGCAGGGTACCCAGGGTATTTCAAATGGACGCAAATTGTTGTGTTAATTTGTCAATGTGAGGGAGCGAGGGATGCAGTAAAGGAGGAATAATGCATCGGAAAAGAGATACTCGACTCCCAAAAGAAAATCCTATCGTTTCCGTAGAAACGTATCTCGATTTAGAAGGACAATGCAGGGAACCCAGAGTATTTCATATGGACTCAATTTGTGAGTTAATTTGTCAATGTGAGGGAGCAAGGGATGCAGTAAAGGAGGAATAATGCATCGGAAGAGAGATACTCGACTCCCAAAAGAAAATCCTATCGTCTCCGTAGAAACGTATCTCGATTTAGAAGGACAATGCAGGGTACCCAGGGTATTTCAAATGGACGCAAATTTTTGTGTTAATTTGTCAATGTGAGGGAGTGAGGGATGCAGTAAAGGAGGAATAATGCATCGGAAAAGAGATACTCGACTCCCAAAAGAAAATCCTATCGTTTCCGTAGAAACGTAACTCGATTTAGAAGGACAATGCAGGGAACCCAGGGTATTTCATATGGACGCAATTGTGTGTTAATTCGTCAATGTGGGGGAGCGAGGGATGCAGTAAAGGAGGAATAATGCATCGGAAAAGAGATACTCGACTCCCAAAAGAAAATCCTATCGTTTCCGTAGAAACGTATCTCGATTTAGGAGGACAATGCAGGGAACCCAGAGTACTTCATATGGACGCAAATTGTGTGTTAATTCGTCAATGTGGGGAAGCGAGGGATCCTGTAAAGGAGGAATAATGCATCGGAAGAGAGATACTCGACTCCCAAAAGAAAACCCTATCGTTTCCGTAGAAACGTATCTCGATTTAGAAGGACAATGCAGGGTACCCAGGGTATTTCAAATGGACGCAAATTGTTGTGTTAATTTGTGAATGTGAGGGAGCGAGGGATGCAGTAAAGGAGGAATAATGCATCGGAAGAGAGAGACTCGACTCCAAAAAGAAAACCCTATCGTTTCCGTAGAAACGTATCTCGATTTAGAAGGACAATGCAGTGAACACAGAGAATTACATATGGACGCAAATTATGTGTTAATTTGTCAATGTGAGGGAGCGAGGGATGCAGTAAAGGAGGAATAATGCATCGGAAGAGAGATACTCGACTCCCAAAAAAAAACCCTATCGTTTCCGTAGAAACGTATCTCGATTTAGAAGGACAATGCAGGGTACCCAGGGTATTTCAAATGGACGCAAATTGTTGTGTTAATTTGTCAATATGAGGGAGCGAGGGATGCAGTAAAGGAGGAATAATGCATCGGAAGAGAGATACTCGACTCCCAAAAGAAAACCCAATCGTTTCCGTAGAAACGTATCTCGATTTAGAAGGACAATGCAGGGAACCCAGATTATTTCATATGGACGCAAATTGTGTGTTAATTTGTCAATGTGAGGGAGCGAGGGATGCAGTAAACGAGGAATAATGCATCGGAAGAGAGATACTCGACTCCCAAAAGAAAACCCTATCGTTTCCGTAGAAACGTATCTCGATTTAGAAGGACAATGCAGGGAACCCAGAGTATTTCATATGGACGCAAATTGTGTGTTAATTTGTCAATGTGAGGGAGCGAGGGATGCAGTAAAGGAGGAATAATGCATCGGAAAAGAGATACTCGACTCCCAAAAAAAACCCCATCGTTTCCGTAGAAACGTACCTCGATTTAGAAGGACAATGCAGGGAACCCAGAGTATTTCATATGGACGCAAATTATGTGTTAATTCGTCAATGTGCGTGAGCGAGGGATGCAGTAAAGGAGGAATAATGCATCGGAAAAGAGATACTCGACTCCCAAAAGAAAATCCTACTGTTTCTGTAGAAACGTATCTAGATTTAGAAGGACAATGCAGGGAACCGAGGGTATTTAATATGGACGCAAATTGTGTGTTAATTCGTCAATGTGAGGGAGCGAAGGATGCAGTAAGTGAGGAATAATGCATCGGAAAAGAGATACTCGACGCCCAAAAGAAAATCCTATCGCTTCCGTAGAAACGTTCTCGATTTGGAAAGACAATGCAGGGAACCCAGAGTATTTCATATGGACGCAAATTGTGTGTTAATTTGTCAATGTGAGGGAGCGAGGGATGCAGTAAAGGAGGAATAATGCATCGGAAGAGAGATACTCGACTCCCAAGAGAAAACTCTATCGTTTCCGTAGAAACGTATCTCGATTTAGAAGGACAATGCAGGGTACCCAGGGTACTTCAAATGGACGCAAATTGTTGTGTTAATTTGTCAATGTGAGGGAGCGAGGGATGCAGTAAAGTAGGAATAATGCATCGGAAGAGAGAGACTCGACTCCCAAAAGAAAACCCTATCGTTTCCGTAGAAACGTATCTCGATTTAGAAGGACAATGCAGGGTACCCAGGGTATTTCAAATGGACGCAAATTGTGTGTTAATTTGTCAATGTGAGGGAGCGAGGGATGCAGTAAAGGAGGAATAATGCATCGGAAGAGAGATACTAGACTCCCAAAAGAAACCCTATCGTTTCCGTAGAAACGTCTCTCGATTTAGAAGGACAATGCAGGGTACCCAGGGTATTTCAAATGGACGCAAATTGTTGTGTTAATTTGTCAATGTGAGGGAGCGAGGGATGCAGTAAAGGAGGAATAATGCATCGGAAGAGAGATACTCGACTCCCAAAAGAAAACCCAATCGTTTCCGTAGAAACGTATCTCGATTTAGAAGGACAATGCAGGGAACCCAGATTATTTCATATGGACGCAAATTGTGTGTTAATTTGTCAATGTGAGGGAGCGAGGGATGCAGTAAACGAGGAATAATGCATCGGAAGAGAGATACTCGACTCCCAAAAGAAAACCCTATCGTTTCCGTAGAAACGTATCTCGATTTAGAAGGACAATGCAGGGAACCCAGAGTATTTCATATGGACGCAAATTGTGTGTTAATTTGTCAATGTGAGGGAGCGAGGGATGCAGTAAAGGAGGAATAATGCATCGGAAAAGAGATACTCGACTCCCAAAAAAAACCCCATCGTTTCCGTAGAAACGTACCTCGATTTAGAAGGACAATGCAGGGAACCCAGAGTATTTCATATGGACGCAAATTATGTGTTAATTCGTCAATGTGCGTGAGCGAGGGATGCAGTAAAGGAGGAATAATGCATCGGAAAAGAGATACTCGACTCCCAAAAGAAAATCCTACTGTTTCTGTAGAAACGTATCTAGATTTAGAAGGACAATGCAGGGAACCGAGGGTATTTAATATGGACGCAAATTGTGTGTTAATTCGTCAATGTGAGGGAGCGAAGGATGCAGTAAGTGAGGAATAATGCATCGGAAAAGAGATACTCGACGCCCAAAAGAAAATCCTATCGCTTCCGTAGAAACGTTCTCGATTTGGAAAGACAATGCAGGGAACCCAGAGTATTTCATATGGACGCAAATTGTGTGTTAATTTGTCAATGTGAGGGAGCGAGGGATGCAGTAAAGGAGGAATAATGCATCGGAAGAGAGATACTCGACTCCCAAGAGAAAACTCTATCGTTTCCGTAGAAACGTATCTCGATTTAGAAGGACAATGCAGGGTACCCAGGGTACTTCAAATGGACGCAAATTGTTGTGTTAATTTGTCAATGTGAGGGAGCGAGGGATGCAGTAAAGTAGGAATAATGCATCGGAAGAGAGAGACTCGACTCCCAAAAGAAAACCCTATCGTTTCCGTAGAAACGTATCTCGATTTAGAAGGACAATGCAGGGTACCCAGGGTATTTCAAATGGACGCAAATTGTGTGTTAATTTGTCAATGTGAGGGAGCGAGGGATGCAGTAAAGGAGGAATAATGCATCGGAAGAGAGATACTAGACTCCCAAAAGAAACCCTATCGTTTCCGTAGAAACGTCTCTCGATTTAGAAGGACAATGCAGGGTACCCAGGGTATTTCAAATGGACGCAAATTGTTGTGTTAATTTGTCAATGTGAGGGAGCGAGGGATGCAGTAAAGGAGGAATAATGCATCGGAAGAGAGATACTCGACTCCCAAAAGAAAACCCTATCGTTTCCGTAGAGACGTATCTCGATTTAGAAGGACAATGCAGGGTACCCAGGGTATTTCAAATGGACGCAAATTGTTGTGTTAATTTGTCAATGTGAGGGAGCGAGGGATGCAGTAAACGAGGAATAATGCATCGGAAGAGAGATACTCGACTCCCAAAAGAAAACCCTATCGTTTCCGTAGAAACGTATCTCGATTTAGAAGGACAATGCAGGGAACCCAGAGTATTTCATATGGACGCAAATTGTGTGTTAATTTGTCAATGTGAGGGAGCGAGGGATGCAGTAAAGGAGGAATAATGCATCGGAAAAGAGATACTCGACTCCCAAAAAAACCCCATCGTTTCCGTAGAAACGTATCTCGATTTAGGACAATGCAGGGAACCCAGAGTATTTCATATGGACGCAAATTGTGTGTTAATTTGTCAATGTGAGGGAGCGAGGGATGCAGTAAAGGAGGAATAATGCATCGGATGAGAGATACTCGACTCCCAAAAGAAAACCCTATCGTTTCCGTAGAAACGTATCTCGATTTAGAAGGACAATGCAGGGTACCCAGGGTATTTCGAATGGACGCAAATTGTTGAGTTAATTTGTCAATGTGAGGGAGCGAGGGATGCAGTAAAGTAGGAATAATGCATCGGAAGAGAGAGACTCGACTCCCAAAAGAAAACCCTATCGTTTCCGTAGAAACGTATCTCGATTTAGAAGGACAATGCAGGGAACTCAGAGTATTTCATATGGACGCAAATTGTGAGTTAATTTGTCAATGTGAGGGAGCAAGGGATGCAGTAAAGGAGGAATAATGCATCGGAAGAGAGATGCTCGACTCCCAAAAGAAAATCCTATCGTCTCCGTAGAAACGTATCTCGGTTTAGAAGGACAATGCAGGGTACCCAGGGTATTTCAAATGGACGCAAATTGTTGTGTTAATTTGTCATTGTGTGGGAGCGAGGGATGCAGTAAAGGAGGAATAATGCATCGGAAAAGAGATACTCGACTCCCAAAAGGAAATCCTATCGTTTCCGTAGAAACGTATCTCGATTTAGGAGGACAATGCAGGGAACCCAGAGTATTTCATATGGACGCAAATTGTGAGTTAATTTGTCAATGTGAGGGAGCAAGGGATGCAGTAAAGGAGGAATAATGCATCGGAAGAGAGATACTCTACTCCCAAAGAAAATCCTATCGTCTCCATTGAAACGTATCTCGCTTTAGAAGGATAATGCAGGGTACCCAGGGTATTTCAAATGGACGCAAATTGTTGTGTTAATTTGTCAATGTGAGGGAGCGAGGGATGCAGTAAAGGAGGAATAATGCATCGGAAAAGAGATACTCGACTCCCAAAAGAAAATCCTATCGTTTCCGTAGAAACGTATCTCGATTTAGAAGGACAATGCAGGGAACCCAGAGTATTTCATATGCACTCAATTCGTGAGTTAATTTGTCAATGTGAGGGAGCAAGGGATGCAGTAAAGGAGGAATAGTGCATCGGAAGAGAGATACTCGACTCCCAAAAGAAAACCCTATCGTTTCCGTAGAAACGTATCTCGATTTAGAAGGACAATGCAGGGTACCCAGGGTACTTCAAATGGACGCAAATTGTTGTGTTAATTTGTCAATGTGAGGGAGCGAGGGATGCAGTAAAGTAGGAATAATGCATCGGAAGAGAGAGACTCGACTCCCAAAAGAAAACCCTATCGTTTCCGTAGAAACGTATCCCGATTTAGAAGGACAATGCGGGGAACCCAGAGTATTTCATATGGACGCAAATTGTGATTTAATTTGTCAATGTGAGGGAGCAAGGGATGCAGTAAAGGAGGAATAATGCATCGGAAGAGAGATACTCGACTCCCAAAAGAAAATCCTATAGTTTCCGTAGAAACGTATCTCGATTTAGAAGGACAATGCAGGGAACCCAGAGTATTTCATATGGACTCAATTTGTGAGTTAATTTGTCAATGTGAGGAAGCAAGGGATGCAGTAAAGGAGGAATAATGCATCGGAAGAGAGATACTCGACTCCCAAAAGAAAACCCTATCGTTTCCGTAGAAACGTATCTCGATTTAGAAGGACAATGCAGGGTACCCAGGGTACTTCAAATGGACGCAAATTGTTGTGTTAATTTGTCAATGTGAGGGAGCGAGGGATGCAGTAAAGTAGGAATAATGCATCGGAAGAGAGAGACTCGACTCCCAAAAGAAAACCCTATCGTTTCCGTAGAAACGTATCTCGATTTAGAAGGACAATGCAGGGAACCCAGAGTATTTCATATGGACGAAAATTGTGAGTTAATTTGTCAATGTGAGGGAGCAAGGGATGCAGTAAAGGAGGAATAATGCATCGGAAGAGAGATACTCGACTCCCAAAGAAAATCCTATCGTCTCCATTGAAACGTATCTCGCTTTAGAAGGACAATGCAGGGTACCCAGGGTATTTCAAATGGACGCAAATTGTTGTGTTAATTTGTCAATGTGAGGGAGCGAGGGATGCAGTAAAGGAGGAATAATGCATCGGAAAAGAGATACTCGACTCCCAAAAGAAAATCCTATAGTTTCCGTAGAAACGTATCTCGATTTAGAAGGACAATGCAGGGAACCCAGAGTATTTCATATGGACTCAATTTGTGAGTTAATTTGTCAATGTGAGGAAGCAAGGGATGCAGTAAAGGAGGAATAATGCATCGGAAGAGAGATACTCGACTCCCAAAAGAAAACCCTATCGTTTCCGTAGAAACGTATCTCGATTTAGAAGGACAATGCAGGGTACCCAGGGTACTTCAAATGGACGCAAATTGTTGTGTTAATTTGTCAATGTGAGGGAGCGAGGGATGCAGTAAAGTAGGAATAATGCATCGGAAGAGAGAGACTCGACTCCCAAAAGAAAACCCTATCGTTTCCGTAGAAACGTATCTCGATTTAGAAGGACAATGCAGGGAACCCAGAGTATTTCATATGGACGAAAATTGTGAGTTAATTTGTCAATGTGAGGGAGCAAGGGATGCAGTAAAGGAGGAATAATGCATCGGAAGAGAGATACTCGACTCCCAAAAGAAAATCCTATCGTCTCCGTAGAAACGTATCTCGATTTAGAAGGACAATGCAGGGTACCCAGGGTATTTCAAATGGACGCAAATTTTTGTGTTAATTTGTCAATGTGAGGGAGTGAGGGATGCAGTAAAGGAGGAATAATGCATCGGAAAAGAGACACTCGACTCCCAAAAGAAAATCCTATCGTTTCCGTAGAAACGTAACTCGATTTAGAAGGACAATGCAGGGAACCCAGGGTATTTCATATGGACGCAATTGTGTGTTAATTCGTCAATGTGGGGGAGCGAGGGATGCAGTAAAGGAGGAATAATGCATCGGAAGAGAGATACTCGACTCCCAAAAGAAAATCCTATCGTTTCCGTAGAAACGTATCTCGATTTAGGAGGACAATGCAGGGAACCCAGAGTACTTAATATGGACGCAAATTGTTGTGTTAATTTGTCAATGTGAGGGAGCGAGGGATGAAGTAAAGGAGGAATAATGCATCGGAAGAGAGATACTCGACTCCAAAAAGTAAACACTATCGTTTCCGTAGAAACGTATCTCGATTTAGAAGGACAATGCAGGGAACACAGAGAATTACATATGGACGCAAATTATGTGTTAATTTGTCAATGTGAGGGAGCGAGGGATGCAGTAAAGGAGGAATAATGCATCGGAAGAGAGATACTCGACTCCCAAAAGAAAACCCTATCGTTTCCGTAGAAACGTATCTCGATTTAGAAGGACAATGCAGGGTACCCAGGGTATTTCAAATGGACGCAAATTGTTGTGTTAATTTGTCAATGTGAGGGAGCGAGGGATGCAGTAAACGAGGAATAATGCATCGGAAGAGAGATACTCGACTCCCAAAAGAAAACCCTATCGTTTCCGTAGAAACGTATCTCGATTTAGAAGGACAATGCAGGGAACCCAGATTATTTCATATGGACGCAAATTGTGTGTTAATTTGTCAATGTGAGGGAGCGAGGGATGCAGTAAACGAGGAATAATGCATCGGAAGAGAGATACTCGACTCCCAAAAGAAAACCCTATCGTTTCCGTAGAAACGTATCTCGATTTAGAAGGACAATGCAGGGAACCCAGAGTATTTCATATGGACGCAAATTGTGTGTTAATTTGTCAATGTGAGGGAGCGAGGGATGCAGTAAAGGAGGAATAATTCATCGGAAGAGAGATACTCGACTCCCAAAGAAAATCCTATCGTCTCCATTGAAACGTATCTCGCTTTAGAAGGACAATGCAGGGTACCCAGGGTATTTCAAATGGACGCAAATTGTTGTGTTAATTTGTCAATGTGAGGGAGCGAGGGATGCAGTAAAGGAGGAATAATGCATCGGAAAAGAGATACTCGACTCCCAAAAGAAAATCCTATCGTTTCCGTAGAAACGTATCTCGATTTAGAAGGACAATGCAGGGAATCCAGAGTATTTCATATGGACTCAATTTGTGAGTTAATTTGTCAATGTGAGGGAGCAAGGGATGCTGTAAAGGAGGAATAATGCATCGGAAGAGAGATACTCGACTCCCAAAAGAAAACCCTATCGTTTCCGTAGAAACGTATCTCGATTTAGAAGGACAATGCAGGGAACCCAGATTATTTCATATGGACGCAAATTGTGTGTTAATTTGTCAATGTGAAGGAGCGAGGGATGCAGTAAACGAGGAATAATGCATCGGAAGAGAGATACTCGACTCCCAAAAGAAAACCCTATCGTTTCCGTAGAAACGTATCTCGATTTAGAAGGACAATGCAGGGAACCCAGCGTATTTCATATGGACGCTAATTGTGTGTTAATTTGTCAATGTGGGGGAGCGAGGGATGCAGTAAAGGAGGAATAATTCATCGGAAGAGAGATACTCGACTCCCAAAGAAAATCCTATCGTCTCCATTGAAAC
The DNA here is from genome assembly GCF_023898315.1 of Schistocerca nitens. Lineage (NCBI taxonomy): Eukaryota > Metazoa > Arthropoda > Insecta > Orthoptera > Acrididae > Schistocerca > Schistocerca nitens. Next base: position 36,491,719 of record NC_064618.1, on the reverse strand, counting down.
GTATCTCGCTTTAGAAGGACAATGCAGGGTACCCAGGGTATTTCAAATGGACGCAAATTGTTGTGTTAATTTGTCAATGTGAGGGAGCGAGGGATGCAGTAAAGGAGGAATAATGCATCGGAAAAGAGATACTCGACTCCCAAAAGAAAATCCTATAGTTTCCGTAGAAACGTATCTCGATTTAGAAGGACAATGCAGGGAACCCAGAGTATTTCATATGGACTCAATTTGTGAGTTAATTTGTCAATGTGAGGAAGCAAGGGATGCAGTAAAGGAGGAATAATGCATCGGAAGAGAGATACTCGACTCCCAAAAGAAAACCCTATCGTTTCCGTAGAAACGTATCTCGATTTAGAAGGACAATGCAGGGTACCCAGGGTACTTCAAATGGACGCAAATTGTTGTGTTAATTTGTCAATGTGAGGGAGCGAGGGATGCAGTAAAGTAGGAATAATGCATCGGAAGAGAGAGACTCGACTCCCAAAAGAAAACCCTATCGTTTCCGTAGAAACGTATCTCGATTTAGAAGGACAATGCAGGGAACCCAGAGTATTTCATATGGACGAAAATTGTGAGTTAATTTGTCAATGTGAGGGAGCAAGGGATGCAGTAAAGGAGGAATAATGCATCGGAAGAGAGATACTCGACTCCCAAAAGAAAATCCTATCGTCTCCGTAGAAACGTATCTCGATTTAGAAGGACAATGCAGGGTACCCAGGGTATTTCAAATGGACGCAAATTGTTGTGTTAATTTGTCAATGTGAGGGAGCGAGGGATGCAGTAAAGGAGGAATAATGCATCGGAAAAGAGATACTCGACTCCCAAAAGGAAATCCTATCGTTTCCGTAGAAACGTATCTCGATTTAGGAGGACAATGCAGGGAACCCAGAGTATTTCATATGGACGCAAATTGTGAGTTAATTTGTCAATGTGAGGGAGCAAGGGATGCAGTAAAGGAGGAATAATTCATCGGAAGAGAGATACTCGACTCCCAAAGAAAATCCTATCGTCTCCATAGAAACGTATCTCGCTTTAGAAGGACAATGCAGGGTACATAGGGTATATCAAATGGACGCAAATTGTTGTGTTAATTTGTCAATGTGAGGGAGCGAGGGATGCAGTAAAGGAGGAATAATGCATCGGAAAAGAGATACTCGACTCCCAAAAGAAAATCCTATCGTTTCCGTAGAAACGTAACTCGATTTAGAAGGACAATGCAGGGAACCCAGGGTATTTCATATGGACGCAATTGTGTGTTAATTCGTCAATGTGGGGGAGCGAGGGATGCAGTAAAGGAGGAATAATGCATCGGAAAAGAGATACTCGACTCCCAAAAGAAAATCCTATCGTTTCCGTAGAAACGTATCTCGATTTAGGAGGACAATGCAGGGAACCCAGAGTACTTCATATGGACGCAAATTGTGTGTTAATTCGTCAATGTAGCGAAGCGAGGGCTCCCGTAAAGGAGGAATAATGCATCGGAAGAGAGATACTCGACTCCCAAAAGAAAACCCTATCGATTCCGTAGAAACGTATCCCGATTTAGAAGGACAATGCAGGGAACCCAGGGTATTTCATATGGACGCAAATTGTGAGTTAATTTGTCAATGTGAGGGAGCAAGGGATGCAGTAAAGGAGGAATAATTCATCGGAAGAGAGATACTCGACTCCCAAAGAAAATCCCTTCGTCTCCATAGATACGTATCTCGCTTTAGAAGGACAATGCAGGGTACCCAGGGTATTTCAAATGGACGCAAATTGTTGTGTTAATTTGTCAATGTGAGGGAGCGAGGGATGCAGTAAAGGAGGAATAATGCATCGGAAAAGAGATACTCGACTCCCAAAAGAAAATCCTATCGTTTCCGTAGAAACGTATCTCGATTTAGAAGGACAATGCAGGGAACCCAGAGTATTTCATATGGACTCAATTTGTGAGTTAATTTGTCAATGTGAGGGAGCAAGGGATGCAGTAAAGGAGGAATAATGCATCGGAAGAGAGATACTCGACTCCCAAAAGAAAATCCTATCGTCTCCGTGGAAACGTATCTCGATTTAGAAGGACAATGCAGGGTACCCAGGGTATTTCAAATGGACGCAAATTTTTGTGTTAATTTGTCAATGTGAGGGAGTGAGGGATGCAGTAAAGGAGGAATAATGCATCGGAAAAGAGATACTCGACTCCCAAAAGAAAATCCTATCGTTTCCGTAGAAACGTAACTCGATTTAGAAGGACAATGCAGGGAACCCAGGGTATTTCATATGGACGCAATAGTGTGTTAATTCGTCAATGTGGGGGAGCGAGGGATGCAGTAAAGGAGGAATAATGCATCGGAAAACAGATACTCGACTCCCAAAAGAAAATCCTATCGTTTCCGTAGAAACGTATCTCGATTTAGGAGGACAATGCAGGGAACACAGGGTACTTCATATGGACGCAAATTGTGTGTTAATTCGTCAACGTGGGGAAGCGAGGGATCCCGTAAAGGAGGAATAATGCATCGGAAGAGAGATACTCGACTCCCAAAAGAAAACCCTATCGTTTCCGTAGAAACGTATCTCGATTTAGAAGGACAATGCAGGGTACCCAGGGTATTTCAAATGGACGCAAATTGTTGTGTTAATTTGTGAATGTGAGGGAGCGAGGGATGCAGTAAAGGAGGAATAATGCATCGGAAGAGAGATACTCGACTCCAAAAAGAAAACCCTATCGTTTCCGTAGAAACGTATCTCGATTTAGAAGGACAATGCAGGGAACACAGAGAATTACATATGGACGCAAATTATGTGTTAATTTGTCAATGTGAGGGAGCGAGGGATGCAGTAAAGGAGGAATAATGCATCGGAAGAGAGATACTCGACTCCCAAAAGAAAACCCTATCGTTTCCGTAGAAACGTATCTCGATTTAGAAGGACAATGCAGGGTACCCAGGGTATTTCAAATGGACGCAAATTGTTGTGTTAATTTGTCAATGTGAGGGAGCGAGGGATGCAGTAAACGAGGAATAATGCATCGGAAGAGAGATACTCGACTCCCAAAAGAAAATCGTATCGTTTCCGTAGAAACGTATCTCGATTTAGAAGGACAATGCAGGGAACACAGAGTATTTCTTATGGACTCAATTTGTGAGTTAATTTGTCAATGTGAGGGAGCAAGGGATGCAGTAAAGGAGGAATAATGCATCGGAAGAGAGATACTCGACTCCCAAAAGAAAATCCTATCGTCTCCGTAGAAACGTATCTCGATTTAGAAGGACAATGCAGGGTACCCAGGGTATTTCAAATGGACGCAAATTTTTGTGTTAATTTGTCAATGTGAGGGAGTGAGGGATGCAGTAAAGGAGGAATAATGCATCGGAAGAGAGATACTCGACTCCCAAAAGAAAACCATTTCGTTTCCGTAGAAACGTATCTCGATTTAGAAGGACAATGCAGGGAACCCAGAGTATTTCATATGGACTCAATTTGTGAGTTAATTTGTCAATGTGAGGGAGCAAGGGATGCAGTAAAGGAGGAATAATGCATCGGAAGAGAGATACTCGACTCCCAAAAGAAAACCCTATCGTTTCCGTAGAAACGTATCTCGATTTAGAAGGACAATGCAGGGAACCCAGAGTATTTCATATGGACTCAATTTGTGAGTTAATTTGTCAATGTGAGGGAGCAAGGGATGCAGTAATAGAGGAATAATGCATCGGAAAAGAGATACTCGACTCCCAAAAGAAAATCCTATAGTTTCCGTAGAAACGTATCTCGATTTGGGAGGACAATGCAGGGAACCCACAGTATTTCATATGGACGCAAATTGTGTGTTAATTCGTCAATGTGGGGAAGCGAGGGATCCCGTAAAGGAGGAATAATGCATCGGAAGAGAGATACTCGACTCCCAAAAGAAAACCCTATCGTTTCCATAGAAACGTATCTCGATTTAGAAGGACAATGCAGGGTACCCAGGGTATTTCAAATGGACGCAAATTGTTGTGTTAATTTGTGAATGTGATGGAGCGAGGGATGCAGTAAAGGAGGAATAATGCATCGGAAGAGAGATACTCGACTCCAAAAAGAAAACCCTATCGTTTCCGTAGAAACGTATCTCGATTTAGAAGGACAATGCAGGGAACACAGAGAATTACATATGGACGCAAATTATGTGTTAATTTGTCAATGTGAGGGAGCGAGGGATGCAGTAAAGGAGGAATAATGCATCGGAAGAGAGATACTCGACTCCCAAAAGAAAACCCTATCGTTTCCGTAGAAACGCATCTCGATTTAGAAGGACAATGCAGGGTACCCAGGGTATTTCAAATGGACGCAAATTGTTGTGTTAATTTGTCAATGTGAGGGAGCGAGGGATGCAGTAAAGGAGGAATAATGCATCGGAAGGGAGATACTCGACTCCCAAAAGAAAACCCTATCGTTTCCGTAGAAACGTATCTCGATTTAGAAGGACAATGCAGGGAACCCAGATTATTTCATATGGACGCAAATTGTGTGTTAATTTGTCAATGTGAGGGAGCGAGGGATGCAGTAAACGAGGAATAATGCATCGGAAGAGAGATACTCGACTCCCAAAAGAAAACCCTATCGTTTCCGTAGAAACGTATCTCGATTTAGAAGGACAATGCAGGGAACCCAGAGTATTTCATATGGACGCAAATTGTGTGTTAATTTGTCAATGTGAGGGAGCGAGGGATGCAGTAAAGGAGGAATAATGCATCGGAAAAGAGATACTCGACTCCCAAAAAAAAACCCATCGTTTCCGTAGAAACGTATCTCGATTTAGAAGGACAATGCAGGGAACCCAGAGTATTTCATATGGACGCAAATTATGTGTTAATTCGTCAATGTGCGTGAGCGAGGTATGCAGTAAAGGAGGAATAATGCATCGGAAAAGAGATACTCGACTCCCAAAAGAAAATCCTACTGTTTCCGTAGAAACGTATCTCGATTTAGAAGGACAATGCAGGGAACCCAGAATATTTCATATGGACTCAATTTGTGAGTTAATTTGTCAATGTGAGGGAGCAAGGGATGCAGTAAAGGAGGAATAATGCATCGGAAGAGAGATACTCGACTCCCAAAAGAAAACCCTATCGTTTCCGTAGAAACGTATCTCGATTTAGAAGGACAATGCAGGGAACCCAGATTATTTCATATGGACGCAAATTGTGTGTTAATTTGTCAATGTGAGGGAGCGAGGGATGCAGTAAACGAGGAATAATGCATCGGAAGAGAGATACTCGACTCCCAAAAGAAAAACCTATCGTTTCCGTAGAAACGTATCTCGATTTAGAAGGACAATGCAGGGAACCCAGAGTATTTCATATGGACGCTAATTGTGTGTTAATTTGTCAATGTGAGGGAGCGAGGGATGCAGTAAAGGAGGAATAATTCATCGGAAGAGAGATACTCGACTCCCAAAGAAAATCCTATCGTCTCCATTGAAACGTATCTCGCTTTAAAAGGACAATGCAGGGTACCCAGGGTATTTCAAATGGACGCAAATTGTTGTGTTAATTTGTCAATGTGAGGGAGCGAGGGATGCAGTAAAGGAGGAATAATGCATCGGAAAAGAGATACTCGACTCCCAAAAGAAAATCCTATCGTTTCCGTAGAAACGTATCTCGATTTAGAAGGACAATGCAGGGAACCCAGAGTATTTCATATGGACTCAATTTGTGAGTTAATTTGTCAATGTGAGGGAGCAAGGGATGCAGTAAAGGAGGAATAATGCATCGGAAGAGAGATACTCGACTCCCAAAAGAAAACCCTATCGTTTCCGTAGAAACGTATCTCGATTTAGAAGGACAATGCAGGGTACCCAGGGTACTTCAAATGGACGCAAATTGTTGTGTTAATTTGTCAATGTGAGGGAGCGAGGGATGCAGTAAAGTAGGAATAATGCATCGGAAGAGAGAGACTCGACTCCCAAAAGAAAACCCTATCGTTTCCGTAGAAACGTATCTCGATTTAGAAGGACAATGCAGGGAACCCAGAGTATTTCATATGGACGCAAATTGTGAGTTAATTTGTCAATGTGAGGGAGCAAGGGATGCAGTAAAGGAGGAATAATGCATCGGAAGAGAGATACTCGACTCCCAAAAGAAAATCCTATCGTCTCCGTAGAAACGTATCTCGATTTAGAAGGACAATGCAGGGTACCCAGGGTATTTCAAATGGACGCAAATTGTTGTGTTAATTTGTCAATGTGAGGGAGCGAGGGATGCAGTAAAGGAGGAATAATGCATCGGAAAAGAGATACTCGACTCCCAAAAGGAAATCCTATCGTTTCCGTAGAAACGTATCTCGATTTAGGAGGACAATGCAGGGAACCCAGAGTATTTCATATGGACGCAAATTGTGAGTTAATTTGTCAATGTGAGGGAGCAAGGGATGCAGTAAAGGAGGAATAATTCATCGGAAGAGAGATACTCGACTCCCAAAGAAAATCCTATCGTCTCCATAGAAACGTATCTCGCTTTAGAAGGACAATGCAGGGTACACAGGGTATTTCAAATGGACGCAAATTGTTGTGTTAATTTGTCAATGTGAGGGAGCGAGGGATGCAGTAAAGGAGGAATAATGCATCGGAAAAGAGATACTCGACTCCCAAAAGAAAATCCTATCGTTTCCGTAGAAACGTAACTCGATTTAGAAGGACAATGCAGGGAACCCAGGGTATTTCATATGGACGCAATTGTGTGTTATTTCGTCAATGTGGGGGAGCGAGGGATGCAGTAAAGGAGGAATAATGCATCGGAAAAGAGATACTCGACTCCCAAAAGAAAATCCTATCGTTTCCGTAGAAACGTATCTCGATTTAGGAGGACAATGCAGGGAACCCAGAGTACTTCATATGGACGCAAATTGTGTGTTAATTCGTCAATGTGGGGAAGCGAGGGATCCCGTAAAGGAGGAATAATGCATCGGAAGAGAGATACTCGACTCCCAAAAGAAAACCCTATCGATTCCGTAGAAACGTATCCCGATTTAGAAGGACAATGCAGGGAACCCAGGGTATTTCATATGGACGCAAATTGTGAGTTAATTTGTCAATGTGAGGGAGCAAGGGATGCAGTAAAGGAGGAATAATTCATCGGAAGAGAGATACTCGACTCCCAAAGAAAATCCTATCGTCTCCATAGATACGTATCTCGCTTTAGAAGGACAATGCAGGGTACCCAGGGTATTTCAAATGGACGCAAATTGTTGTGTTAATTTGTCAATGTGAGGGAGCGAGGGATGCAGTAAAGGAGGAATAATGCATTGGAAAAGAGATACTCGACTCCCAAAAGAAAATCCTATCGTCTCCGTGGAAACGTATCTCGATTTAGAAGGACAATGCAGGGTACTCAGGGTATTTCAAATGGACGCAAATTTTTGTGTTAATTTGTCAATGTGAGGGAGTGAGGGATGCAGTAAAGGAGGAATAATGCATCGGAAAAGAGATACTCGACTCCCAAAAGAAAATCCTATCGTTTCCGTAGAAACGTAACTCGATTTAGAAGGACAATGCAGGGAACCCAGGGTATTTCATATGGACGCAATTGTGTGTTAATTCGTCAATGTGGGGGAGCGAGGGATGCAGTAAAGGAGGAATAATGCATCGGAAAACAGATACTCGACTCCCAAAAGAAAATCCTATCGTTTCCGTAGAAACGTATCTCGATTTAGGAGGACAATGCAGGGAACACAGAGTACTTCATATGGACGCAAATTGTGTGTTAATTCGTCAATGTGGGGAAGCGAGGGATCCCGTAAAGGAGGAATAATGCATCGGAAGAGAGATACTCGACTCCCAAAAGAAAACCCTATCGTTTCCGTATAAACGTATCTCGATTTAGAAGGACAATGCAGGGTACCCAGGGTATTTCAAATGGACGCAAATTGTTGTGTTAATTTGTGAATGTGAGGGAGCGAGGGATGCAGTAAAGGAGGAATAATGCATCGGAAGAGAGATACTCGACTCCAAAAAGAAAACCCTATTGTTTCCGTAGAAACGTATCTCGATTTAGAAGGACAATGCAGGGAACACAGAGAATTACATATGGACGCAAATTATGTGTTAATTTGTCAATGTGAGGGAGCGAGGGATGCAGTAAAGGAGGAATAATGCATCGGAAGAGAGATACTCGACTCCCAAAAGAAAACCCTATCGTTTCCGTAGAAACGTATCTCGATTTAGAAGGACAATGCAGGGTACCCAGGGTATTTCAAATGGACGCAAATTGTTGTGTTAATTTGTCAATGTGAGGGAGCGAGGGATGCAGAAACGAGGAATAATGCATCGGAAGAGAGATACTCGACTCCCAAAAGAAAATCGTATCGTTTCCGTAGAAACGTATCTCGATTTAGAAGGACAATGCAGGGAACACAGAGTATTTCTTATGGACTCAATTTGTGAGTTAATTTGTCAATGTGAGGGAGCAAGGGATGCAGTAAAGGAGGAATAATGCATCGGAAGAGAGATACTCGACTCCCAAAAGAAAACCCTATCGTCTCCGTAGAAACGTATCTCGATTTAGAAGGACAATGCAGGGTACCCAGGGTATTTCAAATGGACGCAAATTTTTGTGTTAATTTGTCAATGTGAGGGAGTGAGGGATGCAGTAAAGGAGGAATAATGCATCGGAAGAGAGATACTCGACTCCCAAAAGAAAACCATTTCGTTTCCGTAGAAACGTATCTCGATTTAGAAGGACAATGCAGGGAACCCAGAGTATTTCATATGGACTCAATTTGTGAGTTAATTTGTCAATGTGAGGGAGCAAGGGATGCAGTAAAGGAGGAATAATGCATCGGAAGAGAGATACTCGAGTCCCAAAAGAAAACCCTATCGTTTCCGTAGAAACGCATCTCGATTTAGAAGGACAATGCAGGGTACCCAGGGTATTTCAAATGGACGCAAATTGTTGTGTTAATTTGTCAATGTGAGGGAGCGAGGGATGCAGTAAAGGAGGAATAATGCATCGGAAGAGAGATACTCGACTCCCAAAAGAAAACCCTATCGTTTCCGTAGAAACGTATCTCGATTTAGAAGGACAATGCAGGGAACCCAGATTATTTCATATGGACGCAAATTGTGATTTAATTTGTCAATGTGAGGGAGCGAGGGATGCAGTAAACGAGGAATAATGCATCGGAAGAGAGATACTCGACTCCCAAAAGAAAACCCTATCGTTTCCGTAGAAACGTATCTCGATTTAGAAGGACAATGCAGGGAACCCAGAGTATTTCATATGGACGCAAATTGTGTGTTAATTTGTCAATGTGAGGGAGCGAGGGATGCAGTAAAGGAGGAATAATGCATCGGAAAAGAGATACTCGACTCCCAAAAAAAAACCCATCGTTTCCGTAGAAACGTATCTCGATTTAGAAGGACAATGCAGGGAACCCAGAGTATTTCATATGGACGCAAATTATGTGTTAATTCGTCAATGTGCGTGAGCGAGGTATGCAGTAAAGGAGGAATAATGCATCGGAAAAGAGATACTCGACTCCCAAAAGAAAATCCTACTGTTTCCGTAGAAACGTATCTCGATTTAGAAGGACAATGCAGGGAACCCAGGGTATTTAATATGGACGCAAATTGTGTGTTAATTCGTCAATGTGAGGGAGCGAAGGATGCAGTAAGTGAGGAATAATGCATCGGAAAAGAGATACTCGACGCCCAAAAGAAAATCCTATCGTTTCCGTAGAAACATTCTCGATTTGGAAAGACAATGCAGGGAATCCAGAGTACTTCATATGGACGCAAATTGTGTGTTAATTCGTCAATGTGAGTGAGCGAGGGATCCCGTAAAGGAGGAATAACGCATCGGAAAAGAGATACTCGACTCCCAAAAGAAAATCGTATCGTTTCCGTAGAAACGTATCTCGATTTAGAAGGACAATGCAGGGAACCCAGAGTATTTCATATGGACGCAAATTGTGTGTTAATTCGTCAATGTGGGGAAGCGAGGGATCCCGTAAAGGAGGAATAATGCATCGGAAGAGAGATACTCGACTCACAAAAGAAAACCCTATCGTTTCCGTAGAAACGTATCTCGCTTTAGAAGGACAATGCTGGGTACCCAGGGTATTTCAAATGGACGCAAATTGTTGTGTTAATTTGTGAATGTGAGGGAGCGAGGGATGCAGTAAAGGAGGAATAATGCATCGGAAGAGAGATACTTGACTCCCAAAAGAAAACCCTATCGTTTCCGTAGAAACGTATCTCGATTTAGAAGGACAATGCAGGGAACCCAGAGAATTTCATATGGACGCAAATTGTGTGTTAATTTGTCAATGTGAGGGAGCGAGGGATGATGTAAAGGAGGAATAATGCATCGGAAGAGAGATACTCGACTCCCAAAAGAAAACCCTATCGTTTCCTTAGAAACGTATCTCGATTTAGAAGGACAATGCAGGGTAACCAGGGTATTTCAAATGGACGCAAATTGTGTGTTAATTTGTCAATGTGAGGGAGCGAGGGATGCAGTAAACGAGGAATAATGCATCGGAAGAGAGATACTCGACTCCCAAAAGAAAACCCTATCGTTTCCGTAGAAACGTATCTCGATTTAGAAGGACAATGCAGGGAACCCAGAGTATTTCATATGGACGCAAATTGTGTGTTAATTTGTCAATGTGAGGGAGCGAGGGATGCAGTAAGGGAGGAATAATGCATCGGAAAAGAGATACTTGACTCCCAAAAGAAAATCCTATCGTTTCCGTAGAAACGTATCTCGATTTAGAAGGACAATGCAGGGAACCCAGAGTATTTCAAATGGACGCATATTGTTGTGTTAATTTGTCAATGTGATGGAGCGAGGGATGCAGTAAAGGAGGAATAATGCATCGGAAGAGAGATACTCGACTCCCAAAAGAAAACCCTATCGTTTCCGTAGAAACGTATCTCGATTTAGAAGGACAATGCAGGGTACCCAGGGTACTTCAAATGGACGCAAATTGTTGTGTTAATTTGTCAATGTGAGGGAGCGAGGGATGCAGTAAAGGAGGAATAATGCATCGGAAGAGAGATACTCGACTCCCAAAAGAAAACCCTATCGTTTCCGTAGAGACGTATCTCGATTTAGAAGGACAATGCAGGGTACCCAGGGTATTTCAAATGGACGCAAATTGTTGTGTTAATTTGTCAATGTGAGGGAGCGAGGGATGCAGTAAACGAGGAATAATGCATCGGAAGAGAGATACTCGACTCTTAAAAGAAAACCCTATCGTTTCCGTAGAAACGTATCTCGATTTAGAAGGACAATGCAGGGAACCCAGAGTATTTCATATGGACGCAAATTGTGTGTTAATTTGTCAATGTGAGGGAGCGAGGGATGCAGTAAAGGAGGAATAATGCATCGGAAAAGAGATACTCGACTCCCAAAAAAAACCCCATCGTTTCCGTAGAAACGTATCTCGATTTAGAAGGACAATGCAGGGAACCCAGAGTATTTCATATGGACGCAAATTGTTGTGTTAATTTGTCAATGTGAGGGAGCGAGGGATGCAGTAAAGGAGGAATAATGCATCGGAAGAGAGATACTCGACTCCCAAAAGAAAACCCTATCGTTTCCGTAGAAACGTATCTCGATTTAGAAGGACAATGCAGGGTACCCAGGGTACTTCAAATGCACGCAAATTGTTGTGTTAATTTGTCAATGTGAGGGAGCGAGGGATGCAGTAAAGTAGGAATAATGCTTCGGAAGAGAGAGACTCGACTCCCAAAAGAAAACCCTATCGTTTCCGTAGAAACGTATCTCGATTTAGAAGGACAATACAGGGAACCCAGAGTATTTCATATGGACGCAAATTGTGAGTTAATTTGTCAATGTGAGGGAGCAAGGGATGCAGTAAAGGAGGAATAATGCATCGGAAGAGAGATACTCGACTCCCAAAAGAAAATCCTATCGTCTCCGTAGAAACGTATCTCGATTTAGAAGGACAATGCAGGGTACCCAGGGTATTTCAAATGGACGCAAATTGTTGTGTTAATTTGTCAATGTGAGGGAGCGAGGGATGCTGTAAAGGAGGAATAATGCATCGGAAAAGAGATACTCGACTCCCAAAAGGAAATCCTATCGTTTCCGTAGAAACGTATCTCGATTTAGAAGGACAATGCAGGGAACCCAGAGTATTTCATATGGACGCATATTGTGAGTTAATTTGTCAATGTGAGGGAGCAAGGGATGCAGTAAAGGAGGAATAATGCATCGGAAGAGAGATACTCGACTCCCAAAAGAAAATCCTATCGTCTCCGTAGAAACGTATCTCGATTTAGAAGGACAATGCAGGGTACCCAGGGTATTTCAAATGGACGCAAATTGTTGTGTTAATTTGTCAATGTGAGGGAGCGAGGGATGCAGTAAAGGAGGAATAATGCATCGGAAGAGAGATACTCGACTCCAAAAAGAAAACCCTATCGTTTCCGTAGAAACGTATCTCGATTTAGAAGGACAATGCAGGGAACACAGAGAATTACATATGGACGCAAATTATGTGTTAATTTGTCAATGTGAGGGAGCGAGGGATGCAGTAAAGGAGGAATAATGCATCGGAAGAGAGATACTCGACTCCCAAAAGAAAACCCTATCGTTTCCGTAGAAACGTATCTCGATTTAGAAGGACAATGCAGGGTACCCAGGGTATTTCAAATGGACGCAAATTGTTGTGTTAATTTGTCAATGTGAGGGAGCGAGGGATGCAGAAACGAGGAATAATGCATCGGAAGAGAGATACTCGACTCCCAAAAGAAAATCGTATCGTTTCCGTAGAAACGTATCTCGATTTAGAAGGACAATGCAGGGAACACAGAGTATTTCTTATTGACTCAATTTGTGAGTTAATTTGTCAATGTGAGGGAGCAAGGGATGCAGTAAAGGAGGAATAATGCATCGGAAGAGAGATACTCGACTCCCAAAAGAAAACCCTATCGTCTCCGTAGAAACGTATCTCGATTTAGAAGGACAATGCAGGGTACCCAGGGTATTTCAAATGGACGCAAATTTTTGTGTTAATTTGTCAATGTGAGGGAGTGAGGGATGCAGTAAAGGAGGAATAATGCATCGGAAGAGAGATACTCGACTCCCAAAAGAAAACCATTTCGTTTCCGTAGAAACGTATCTCGATTTAGAAGGACAATGCAGGGAACCCAGAGTATTTCATATGGACTCAATTTGTGAGTTAATTTGTCAATGTGAGGGAGCAAGGGATGCAGTAAAGGAGGAATAATGCATCGGAAGAGAGATACTCGAGTCCCAAAAGAAAACCCTATCGTTTCCGTAGAAACGCATCTCGGTTTAGAAGGACAATGCAGGGTACCCAGGGTATTTCAAATGGACGCAAATTGTTGTGTTAATTTGTCAATGTGAGGGAGCGAGGGATGCAGTAAAGGAGGAATAATGCATCGGAAGAGAGATACTCGACTCCCAAAAGAAAACCCTATCGTTTCCGTAGAAACGTATCTCGATTTAGAAGGACAATGCAGGGAACCCAGATTATTTCATATGGACGCAAATTGTGATTTAATTTGTCAATGTGAGGGAGCGAGGGATGCAGTAAACGAGGAATAATGCATCGGAAGAGAGATACTCGACTCCCAAAAGAAAACCCTATCGTTTCCGTAGAAACGTATCTCGATTTAGAAGGACAATGCAGGGAACCCAGAGTATTTCATATGGACGCAAATTGTGTGTTAATTTGTCAATGTGAGGGAGCGAGGGATGCAGTAAAGGAGGAATAATGCATCGGAAAAGAGATACTCGACTCCCAAAAAAAAACCCATCGTTTCCGTAGAAACGTATCTCGATTTAGAAGGACAATGCAGGGAACCCAGAGTATTTCATATGGACGCAAATTATGTGTTAATTCGTCAATGTGCGTGAGCGAGGTATGCAGTAAAGGAGGAATAATGCATCGGAAAAGAGATACTCGACTCCCAAAAGAAAATCCTACTGTTTCCGTAGAAACGTATCTCGATTTAGAAGGACAATGCAGGGAACCCAGGGTATTTAATATGGACGCAAATTGTGTGTTAATTCGTCAATGTGAGGGAGCGAAGGATGCAGTAAGTGAGGAATAATGCATCGGAAAAGAGATACTCGACGCCCAAAAGAAAATCCTATCGTTTCCGTAGAAACATTCTCGATTTGGAAAGACAATGCAGGGAATCCAGAGTACTTCATATGGACGCAAATTGTGTGTTAATTCGTCAATGTGAGTGAGCGAGGGATCCCGTAAAGGAGGAATAACGCATCGGAAAAGAGATACTCGACTCCCAAAAGAAAATCGTATCGTTTCCGTAGAAACGTATCTCGATTTAGAAGGACAATGCAGGGAACCCAGAGTATTTCATATGGACGCAAATTGTGTGTTAATTCGTCAATGTGGGGAAGCGAGGGATCCCGTAAAGGAGGAATAATGCATCGGAAGAGAGATACTCGACTCACAAAAGAAAACCCTATCGTTTCCGTAGAAACGTATCTCGCTTTAGAAGGACAATGCAGGGTACCCAGGGTATTTCAAATGGACGCAAATTGTTGTGTTAATTTGTGAATGTGAGGGAGCGAGGGATGCAGTAAAGGAGGAATAATGCATCGGAAGAGAGATACTTGACTCCCAAAAGAAAACCCTATCGTTTCCGTAGAAACGTATCTCGATTTAGAAGGACAATGCAGGGAACCCAGAGAATTTCATATGGACGCAAATTGTGTGTTAATTTGTCAATGTGAGGGAGCGAGGGATGATGTAAAGGAGGAATAATGCATCGGAAGAGAGATACTCGACTCCCAAAAGAAAACCCTATCGTTTCCTTAGAAACGTATCTCGATTTAGAAGGACAATGCAGGGTAACCAGGGTATTTCAAATGGACGCAAATTGTTGTGTTAATTTGTCAATGTGAGGGAGCGAGGGATGCAGTAAAGGAGGAATAATGCATTGGAAAAGAGATACTCGACTCCCAAAAGAAAATCCTATCGTCTCCGTGGAAACGTATCTCGATTTAGAAGGACAATGCAGGGTACTCAGGGTATTTCAAATGGACGCAAATTTTTGTGTTAATTTGTCAATGTGAGGGAGTGAGGGATGCAGTAAAGGAGGAATAATGCATCGGAAAAGAGATACTCGACTCCCAAAAGAAAATCCTATCGTTTCCGTAGAAACGTAACTCGATTTAGAAGGACAATGCAGGGAACCCAGGGTATTTCATATGGACGCAATTGTGTGTTAATTCGTCAATGTGGGGGAGCGAGGGATGCAGTAAAGGAGGAATAATGCATCGGAAAACAGATACTCGACTCCCAAAAGAAAATCCTATCGTTTCCGTAGAAACGTATCTCGATTTAGGAGGACAATGCAGGGAACACAGAGTACTTCATATGGACGCAAATTGTGTGTTAATTCGTCAATGTGGGGAAGCGAGGGATCCCGTAAAGGAGGAATAATGCATCGGAAGAGAGATACTCGACTCCCAAAAGAAAACCCTATCGTTTCCGTATAAACGTATCTCGATTTAGAAGGACAATGCAGGGTACCCAGGGTATTTCAAATGGACGCAAATTGTTGTGTTAATTTGTGAATGTGAGGGAGCGAGGGATGCAGTAAAGGAGGAATAATGCATCGGAAGAGAGATACTCGACTCCAAAAAGAAAACCCTATTGTTTCCGTAGAAACGTATCTCGATTTAGAAGGACAATGCAGGGAACACAGAGAATTACATATGGACGCAAATTATGTGTTAATTTGTCAATGTGAGGGAGCGAGGGATGCAGTAAAGGAGGAATAATGCATCGGAAGAGAGATACTCGACTCCCAAAAGAAAACCCTATCGTTTCCGTAGAAACGTATCTCGATTTAGAAGGACAATGCAGGGTACCCAGGGTATTTCAAATGGACGCAAATTGTTGTGTTAATTTGTCAATGTGAGGGAGCGAGGGATGCAGAAACGAGGAATAATGCATCGGAAGAGAGATACTCGACTCCCAAAAGAAAATCGTATCGTTTCCGTAGAAACGTATCTCGATTTAGAAGGACAATGCAGGGAACACAGAGTATTTCTTATGGACTCAATTTGTGAGTTAATTTGTCAATGTGAGGGAGCAAGGGATGCAGTAAAGGAGGAATAATGCATCGGAAGAGAGATACTCGACTCCCAAAAGAAAACCCTATCGTCTCCGTAGAAATGTATCTCGATTTAGAAGGACAATGCAGGGTACCCAGGGTATTTCAAATGGACGCAAATTTTTGTGTTAATTTGTCAATGTGAGGGAGTGAGGGATGCAGTAAAGGAGGAATAATGCATCGGAAGAGAGATACTCGACTCCCAAAAGAAAACCATTTCGTTTCCGTAGAAACGTATCTCGATTTAGAAGGACAATGCAGGGAACCCAGAGTATTTCATATGGACTCAATTTGTGAGTTAATTTGTCAATGTGAGGGAGCAAGGGATGCAGTAAAGGAGGAATAATGCATCGGAAGAGAGATACTCGAGTCCCAAAAGAAAACCCTATCGTTTCCGTAGAAACGCATCTCGATTTAGAAGGACAATGCAGGGTACCCAGGGTATTTCAAATGGACGCAAATTGTTGTGTTAATTTGTCAATGTGAGGGAGCGAGGGATGCAGTAAAGGAGGAATAATGCATCGGAAGAGAGATACTCGACTCCCAAAAGAAAACCCTATCGTTTCCGTAGAAACGTATCTCGATTTAGAAGGACAATGCAGGGAACCCAGATTATTTCATATGGACGCAAATTGTGATTTAATTTGTCAATGTGAGGGAGCGAGGGATGCAGTAAACGAGGAATAATGCATCGGAAGAGAGATACTCGACTCCCAAAAGAAAACCCTATCGTTTCCGTAGAAACGTATCTCGATTTAGAAGGACAATGCAGGGAACCCAGAGTATTTCATATGGACGCAAATTGTGTGTTAATTTGTCAATGTGAGGGAGCGAGGGATGCAGTAAAGGAGGAATAATGCATCGGAAAAGAGATACTCGACTCCCAAAAGAAAATCCTACTGTTTCCGTAGAAACGTATCTCGATTTAGAAGGACAATGCAGGGAACCCAGGGTATTTAATATGGACGCAAATTGTGTGTTAATTCGTCAATGTGAGGGAGCGAAGGATGCAGTAAGTGAGGAATAATGCATCGGAAAAGAGATACTCGACGCCCAAAAGAAAATCCTATCGTTTCCGTAGAAACATTCTCGATTTGGAAAGACAATGCAGGGAATCCAGAGTACTTCATATGGACGCAAATTGTGTGTTAATTCGTCAATGTGAGTGAGCGAGGGATCCCGTAAAGGAGGAATAACGCATCGGAAAAGAGATACTCGACTCCCAAAAGAAAATCGTATCGTTTCCGTAGAAACGTATCTCGATTTAGAAGGACAATGCAGGGAACCCAGAGTATTTCATATGGACGCAAATTGTGTGTTAATTCGTCAATGTGGGGAAGCGAGGGATCCCGTAAAGGAGGAATAATGCATCGGAAGAGAGATACTCGACTCACAAAAGAAAACCCTATCGTTTCCGTAGAAACGTATCTCGCTTTAGAAGGACAATGCAGGGTACCCAGGGTATTTCAAATGGACGCAAATTGTTGTGTTAATTTGTGAATGTGAGGGAGCGAGGGATGCAGTAAAGGAGGAATAATGCATCGGAAGAGAGATACTTGACTCCCAAAAGAAAACCCTATCGTTTCCGTAGAAACGTATCTCGATTTAGAAGGACAATGCAGGGAACCCAGAGAATTTCATATGGACGCAAATTGTGTGTTAATTTGTCAATGTGAGGGAGCGAGGGATGATGTAAAGGAGGAATAATGCATCGGAAGAGAGATACTCGACTCCCAAAAGAAAACCCTATCGTTTCCTTAGAAACGTATCTCGATTTAGAAGGACAATGCAGGGTAACCAGGGTATTTCAAATGGACGCAAATTGTGTGTTAATTTGTCAATGTGAGGGAGCGAGGGATGCAGTAAACGAGGAATAATGCATCGGAAGAGAGATACTCGACTCCCAAAAGAAAACCCTATCGTTTCCGTAGAAACGTATCTCGATTTAGAAGGACAATGCAGGGAACCCAGAGTATTTCATATGGACGCAAATTGTGTGTTAATTTGTCAATGTGAGGGAGCGAGGGATGCAGTAAGGGAGGAATAATGCATCGGAAAAGAGATACTTGACTCCCAAAAGAAAATCCTATCGTTTCCGTAGAAACGTATCTCGATTTAGAAGGACAATGCAGGGAACCCAGAGTATTTCAAATGGACGCATATTGTTGTGTTAATTTGTCAATGTGATGGAGCGAGGGATGCAGTAAAGGAGGAATAATGCATCGGAAGAGAGATACTCGACTCCCAAAAGAAAACCCTATCGTTTCCGTAGAAACGTATCTCGATTTAGAAGGACAATGCAGGGTACCCAGGGTACTTCAAATGGACGCAAATTGTTGTGTTAATTTGTCAATGTGAGGGAGCGAGGGATGCAGTAAAGGAGGAATAATGCATCGGAAGAGAGATACTCGACTCCCAAAAGAAAACCCTATCGTTTCCGTAGAGACGTATCTCGATTTAGAAGGACAATGCAGGGTACCGAGGGTATTTCAAATGGACGCAAATTGTTGTGTTAATTTGTCAATGTGAGGGAGCGAGGGATGCAGTAAACGAGGAATAATGCATCGGAAGAGAGATACTCGACTCTTAAAAGAAAACCCTATCGTTTCCGTAGAAACGTATCTCGATTTAGAAGGACAATGCAGGGAACCCAGAGTATTTCATATGGACGCAAATTGTGTGTTAATTTGTCAATGTGAGGGAGCGAGGGATGCAGTAAAGGAGGAATAATGCATCGGAAAAGAGATACTCGACTCCCAAAAAAAACCCCATCGTTTCCGTAGAAACGTATCTCGATTTAGAAGGACAATGCAGGGAACCCAGAGTATTTCATATGGACGCAAATTGTTGTGTTAATTTGTCAATGTGAGGGAGCGAGGGATGCAGTAAAGGAGGAATAATGCATCGGAAGAGAGATACTCGACTCCCAAAAGAAAACCCTATCGTTTCCGTAGAAACGTATCTCGATTTAGAAGGACAATGCAGGGTACCCAGGGTACTTCAAATGCACGCAAATTGTTGTGTTAATTTGTCAATGTGAGGGAGCGAGGGATGCAGTAAAGTAGGAATAATGCTTCGGAAGAGAGAGACTCGACTCCCAAAAGAAAACCCTATCGTTTCCGTAGAAACGTATCTCGATTTAGAAGGACAATACAGGGAACCCAGAGTATTTCATATGGACGCAAATTGTGAGTTAATTTGTCAATGTGAGGGAGCAAGGGATGCAGTAAAGGAGGAATAATGCATCGGAAGAGAGATACTCGACTCCCAAAAGAAAATCCTATCGTCTCCGTAGAAACGTATCTCGATTTAGAAGGACAATGCAGGGTACCCAGGGTATTTCAAATGGACGCAAATTGTTGTGTTAATTTGTCAATGTGAGGGAGCGAGGGATGCTGTAAAGGAGGAATAATGCATCGGAAAAGAGATACTCGACTCCCAAAAGGAAATCCTATCGTTTCCGTAGAAACGTATCTCGATTTAGAAGGACAATGCAGGGAACCCAGAGTATTTCATATGGACGCATATTGTGAGTTAATTTGTCAATGTGAGGGAGCAAGGGATGCAGTAAAGGAGGAATAATGCATCGGAAGAGAGATACTCGACTCCCAAAAGAAAATCCTATCGTCTCCGTAGAAACGTATCTCGATTTAGAAGGACAATGCAGGGTACCCAGGGTATTTCAAATGGACGCAAATTGTTGTGTTAATTTGCCAATGTGAGGGAGCGAGGGATGCAGTAAAGGAGGAATAATGCATCGGAAGAGAGATACTCGACTCCAAAAAGAAAACCCTATCGTTTCCGTAGAAACGTATCTCGATTTAGAAGGACAATGCAGGGAACACAGAGAATTACATATGGACGCAAATTATGTGTTAATTTGTCAATGTGAGGGAGCGAGGGATGCAGTAAAGGAGGAATAATGCATCGGAAGAGAGATACTCGACTCCCAAAAGAAAACCCTATCGTTTCCGTAGAAACGTATCTCGATTTAGAAGGACAATGCATGGTACCCAGGGTATTTCAAATGGACGCAAATTGTTGTGTTAATTTGTCAATGTGAGGGAGCGAGGGATGCAGAAACGAGGAATAATGCATCGGAAGAGAGATACTCGACTCCCAAAAGAAAATCGTATCGTTTCCGTAGAAACGTATCTCGATTTAGAAGGACAATGCAGGGAACACAGAGTATTTCTTATGGACTCAATTTGTGAGTTAATTTGTCAATGTGAGGGAGCAAGGGATGCAGTAAAGGAGGAATAATGCATCGGAAGAGAGATACTCGACTCCCAAAAGAAAACCCTATCGTCTCCGTAGAAACGTATCTCGATTTAGAAGGACAATGCAGGGTACCCAGGGTATTTCAAATGGACGCAAATTTTTGTGTTAATTTGTCAATGTGAGGGAGTGAGGGATGCAGTAAAGGAGGAATAATGCATCGGAAGAGAGATACTCGACTCCCAAAAGAAAACCATTTCGTTTCCGTAGAAACGTATCTCGATTTAGAAGGACAATGCAGGGAACCCAGAGTATTTCATATGGACTCAATTTGTGAGTTAATTTGTCAATGTGAGGGAGCAAGGGATGCAGTAAAGGAGGAATAATGCATCGGAAGAGAGATACTCGAGTCCCAAAAGAAAACCCTATCGTTTCCGTAGAAACGCATCTCGGTTTAGAAGGACAATGCAGGGTACCCAGGGTATTTCAAATGGACGCAAATTGTTGTGTTAATTTGTCAATGTGAGGGAGCGAGGGATGCAGTAAAGGAGGAATAATGCATCGGAAGAGAGATACTCGACTCCCAAAAGAAAACCCTATCGTTTCCGTAGAAACGTATCTCGATTTAGAAGGACAATGCAGGGAACCCAGATTATTTCATATGGACGCAAATTGTGATTTAATTTGTCAATGTGAGGGAGCGAGGGATGCAGTAAACGAGGAATAATGCATCGGAAGAGAGATACTCGACTCCCAAAAGAAAACCCTATCGTTTCCGTAGAAACGTATCTCGATTTAGAAGGACAATGCAGGGAACCCAGAGTATTTCATATGGACGCAAATTGTGTGTTAATTTGTCAATGTGAGGGAGCGAGGGATGCAGTAAAGGAGGAATAATGCATCGGAAAAGAGATACTCGACTCCCAAAAAAAAACCCATCGTTTCCGTAGAAACGTATCTCGATTTAGAAGGACAATGCAGGGAACCCAGAGTATTTCATATGGACGCAAATTATGTGTTAATTCGTCAATGTGCGTGAGCGAGGTATGCAGTAAAGGAGGAATAATGCATCGGAAAAGAGATACTCGACTCCCAAAAGAAAATCCTACTGTTTCCGTAGAAACGTATCTCGATTTAGAAGGACAATGCAGGGAACCCAGGGTATTTAATATGGACGCAAATTGTGTGTTAATTCGTCAATGTGAGGGAGCGAAGGATGCAGTAAGTGAGGAATAATGCATCGGAAAAGAGATACTCGACGCCCAAAAGAAAATCCTATCGTTTCCGTAGAAACATTCTCGATTTGGAAAGACGATGCAGGGAATCCAGAGTACTTCATATGGACGCAAATTGTGTGTTAATTCGTCAATGTGAGTGAGCGAGGGATCCCGTAAAGGAGGAATAACGCATCGGAAAAGAGATACTCGACTCCCAAAAGAAAATCGTATCGTTTCCGTAGAAACGTATCTCGATTTAGAAGGACAATGCAGGGAACCCAGAGTATTTCATATGGACGCAAATTGTGTGTTAATTCGTCAATGTGGGGAAGCGAGGGATCCCGTAAAGGAGGAATAATGCATCGGAAGAGAGATACTCGACTCACAAAAGAAAACCCTATCGTTTCCGTAGAAACGTATCTCGCTTTAGAAGGACAATGCAGGGTACCCAGGGTATTTCAAATGGACGCAAATTGTTGTGTTAATTTGTGAATGTGAGGGAGCGAGGGATGCAGTAAAGGAGGAATAATGCATCGGAAGAGAGATACTTGACTCCCAAAAGAAAACCCTATCGTTTCCGTAGAAACGTATCTCGATTTAGAAGGACAATGCAGGGAACCCAGAGAATTTCATATGGACGCAAATTGTGTGTTAATTTGTCAATGTGAGGGAGCGAGGGATGATGTAAAGGAGGAATAATGCATCGGAAGAGAGATACTCGACTCCCAAAAGAAAACCCTATCGTTTCCTTAGAAACGTATCTCGATTTAGAAGGACAATGCAGGGTAACCAGGGTATTTCAAATGGACGCAAATTGTGTGTTAATTTGTCAATGTGAGGGAGCGAGGGATGCAGTAAACGAGGAATAATGCATCGGAAGAGAGATACTCGTCTCCCAAAAGAAAACCCTATCGTTTCCGTAGAAACGTATCTCGATTTAGAAGGACAATGCAGGGAACCCAGAGTATTTCATATGGACGCAAATTGTGTGTTAATTTGTCAATGTGAGGGAGCGAGGGATGCAGTAAGGGAGGAATAATGCATCGGAAAAGAGATACTTGACTCCCAAAAGAAAATCCTATCGTTTCCGTAGAAACGTATCTCGATTTAGAAGGACAATGCAGGGAACCCAGAGTATTTCAAATGGACGCATATTGTTGTGTTAATTTGTCAATGTGATGGAGCGAGGGATGCAGTAAAGGAGGAATAATGCATCGGAAGAGAGATACTCGACTCCCAAAAGAAAACCCTATCGTTTCCGTAGAAACGTATCTCGATTTAGAAGGACAATGCAGGGTACCCAGGGTACTTCAAATGGACGCAAATTGTTCTGTTAATTTGTCAATGTGAGGGAGCGAGGGATGCAGTAAAGGAGGAATAATGCATCGGAAGAGAGATACTCGACTCCCAAAAGAAAACCCTATCGTTTCCGTAGAGACGTATCTCGATTTAGAAGGACAATGCAGGGTACCCAGGGTATTTCAAATGGACGCAAATTGTTGTGTTAATTTGTCAATGTGAGGGAGCGAGGGATGCAGTAAACGAGGAATAATGCATCGGAAGAGAGATACTCGACTCTTAAAAGAAAACCCTATCGTTTCCGTAGAAACGTATCTCGATTTAGAAGGACAATGCAGGGAACCCAGAGTATTTCATATGGACGCAAATTGTGTGTTAATTTGTCAATGTGAGGGAGCGAGGGATGCAGTAAAGGAGGAATAATGCATCGGAAAAGAGATACTCGACTCCCAAAAAAAACCCCATCGTTTCCGTAGAAACGTATCTCGATTTAGAAGGACAATGCAGGGAACCCAGAGTATTTCATATGGACGCAAATTGTTGTGTTAATTTGTCAATGTGAGGGAGCGAGGGATGCAGTAAAGGAGGAATAATGCATCGGAAGAGAGATACTCGACTCCCAAAAGAAAACCCTATCGTTTCCGTAGAAACGTATCTCGATTTAGAAGGACAATGCAGGGTACCCAGGGTACTTCAAATGCACGCAAATTGTTGTGTTAATTTGTCAATGTGAGGGAGCGAGGGATGCAGTAAAGTAGGAATAATGCTTCGGAAGAGAGAGACTCGACTCCCAAAAGAAAACCCTATCGTTTCCGTAGAAACGTATCTCGATTTAGAAGGACAATGCAGGGAACCCAGAGTATTTCATATGGACGCAAATTGTGAGTTAATTTGTCAATGTGAGGGAGCAAGGGATGCAGTAAAGGAGGAATAATGCATCGGAAGAGAGATACTCGACTCCCAAAAGAAAATCCTATCGTCTCCGTAGAAACGTATCTCGATTTAGAAGGACAATGCAGGGTACCCAGGGTATTTCAAATGGACGCAAATTGTTGTGTTAATTTGTCAATGTGAGGGAGCGAGGGATGCTGTAAAGGAGGAATAATGCATCGGAAAAGAGATACTCGACTCCCAAAAGGAAATCCTATCGTTTCCGTAGAAACGTATCTCGATTTAGAAGGACAATGCAGGGAACCCAGAGTATTTCATATGGACGCATATTGGGAGTTAATTTGTCAATGTGAGGGAGCAAGGGATGCAGTAAAGGAGGAATAATGCATCGGAAGAGAGATACTCGACTCCCAAAAGAAAATCCTATCGTCTCCGTAGAAACGTATCTCGATTTAGAAGGACAATGCAGGGTACCCAGGGTATTTCAAATGGACGCAAATTGTTGTGTTAATTTGTCAATGTGAGGGAGCGAGGGATGCAGTAAAGGAGGAATAATGCATCGGAAAAGAGATACTCGACTCCCAAAAGAAAATCCTACTGTTTCCGTA
This sequence comes from Schistocerca nitens, assembly GCF_023898315.1. NCBI lineage: Eukaryota > Metazoa > Arthropoda > Insecta > Orthoptera > Acrididae > Schistocerca > Schistocerca nitens. The sequence continues at coordinate 36,467,381 of NC_064618.1, read as the reverse complement.
GAAACGTATCTCGATTTAGAAGGATTATGCAGGGAACCCAGAGTACTTCATATGGACGCAAATTGTGTGTTAATACGTCAATGTGAGTGAGCGAGGGATCCCGTAAAGGAGGAATAACGCATCGGAAAAGAGATACTCGACTCCCAAAAGAAAATCGTATCGTTTCCGTAGAAACGTATCTCGATTTAGAAGGACAATGCAGGGAACCCAGAGTATTTCATATGGACGCAAATTGTGTGTTAATTCGTCAATGTGGGGAAGCGAGGGATCCCGTAAAGGAGGAATAATGCATCGGAAGAGAGATACTCGACTCCCAAAAGAAAACCCTATCGTTTCCGTAGAAACGTATCTCGATTTAGAAGGACAATGCAGGGTACCCAGGGTATTTCAAATGGACGCAAATTGTTGTGTTAATTTGTGAATGTGAGGGAGCGAGGGATGCAGTAAAGGAGGAATAATGCATCGGAAGAGAGATACTCGACTCCCAAAAGAAAACCCTATCGTTTCCGTAGAAACGTATCTCGATTTAGAAGGACAATGCAGGGAAGCCAGAGAATTTCATATGGACGCAAATTGTGTGTTAATTTGTCAATGTGAGGGAGCGAGGGATGAAGTAAAGGAGGAATAATGCATCGGAAGAGAGATACTCGACTCCCAAAAAAAACCCTATCGTTTCCGTAGAAACGTATCTCGATTTAGAAGGACAATGCAGGGTACCCAGGGTATTTCAAATGGACGCAAATTGTTGTGTTAATTTGTCAATGTGAGGGAGCGAGGGATGCAGTAAAGGAGGAATAATGCATCGGAAGAGAGATACTCCACTCCCAAAAGAAAACCCTATCGTTTCCGTAGAAACGTATCTCGATTTAGAAGGACAATGCAGGGAATCCAGAGTATTTCATATGGACGCAAATTGTGTGTTAATTTGTCAATGTGAGGGAGCGAGGGATGCAGTAAAGGAGGAATAATGCATCGGAAGAGAGATACTAGACTCCCAAAAGAAAACCCTATCGTTTCCGTAGAAACGTATCTCGATTTAGAAGGACAATGCAGGGTACCCAGGGTATTTCAAATGGACGCAAATTGTTGTGTTAATTTGTCAATGTGAGGGAGCGAGGGATGCAGTAAAGGAGGAATAATGCATCGGAAGAGAGATACTCGACTCCCAAAAGAAAACCCTATCGTTTCCGTAGAAACGTATCTCGATTTAGAAGGACAATGCAGGGAACCCAGAGTATTTCATATGGACGCAAATTGTGTGTTAATTTGTCAATGTGAGGGAGCGAGGGATGCAGTAAGGGAGGAATAATGCATCGGAAAAGAGATACTTGACTCCCAAAAGAAAATCCTATCGTTTCCGTAGAAACGTATCTCGATTTAGAAGGACAATGCAGGGAACCCAGAGTATTTCAAATGGACGCATATTGTTGTGTTAATTTGTCAATGTGATGGAGCGAGGGATGCAGTAAAGGAGGAATAATGCATCGGAAGAGAGATACTCGACTCCCAAAAGAAAACCCTATCGTTTCCGTAGAAACGTATCTCGATTTAGAAGGACAATGCAGGGTACCCAGGGTACTTCAAATGGACGCAAATTGTTGTGTTAATTTGTCAATGTGAGGGAGCGAGGGATGCAGTAAAGGAGGAATAATGCATCGGAAGAGAGATACTCGACTCCCAAAAGAAAACCCTATCGTTTCCGTAGAGACGTATCTCGATTTAGAAGGACAATGCGGGGTACCCAGGGTATTTCAAATGGACGCAAATTGTTGTGTTAATTTGTCAATGTGAGGGAGCGAGGGATGCAGTAAACGAGGAATAATGCATCGGAAGAGAGATACTCGACTCTTAAAAGAAAACCCTATCGTTTCCGTAGAAACGTATCTCCATTTAGAAGGACAATGCAGGGAACCCAGAGTATTTCATATGGACGCAAATTGTGTGTTAATTTGTCAATGTGAGGGAGCGAGGGATGCAGTAAAGGAGGAATAATGCATCGGAAAAGAGATACTCGACTCCCAAAAAAAACCCCATCGTTTCCGTAGAAACGTATCTCGATTTAGAAGGACAATGCAGGGAACCCAGAGTATTTCATATGGACGCAAATTGTTGTGTTAATTTGTCAATGTGAGGGAGCGAGGGATGCAGTAAAGGAGGAATAATGCATCGGAAGAGAGATACTCGACTCCCAAAAGAAAACCCTATCGTTTCCGTAGAAACGTATCTCGATTTAGAAGGACAATGCAGGGTACCCAGGGTACTTCAAATGCACGCAAATTGTTGTGTTAATTTGTCAATGTGAGGGAGCGAGGGATGCAGTAAAGTAGGAATAATGCTTCGGAAGAGAGAGACTCGACTCCCAAAAGAAAACCCTATCGTTTCCGTAGAAACGTATCTCGATTTAGAAGGACAATGCAGGGAACCCAGAGTATTTCATATGGACGCAAATTGTGAGTTAATTTGTCAATGTGAGGGAGCAAGGGATGCAGTAAAGGAGGAATAATGCATCGGAAGAGAGATACTCGACTCCCAAAAGAAAATCCTATCGTCTCCGTAGAAACGTATCTCGATTTAGAAGGACAATGCAGGGTACCCAGGGTATTTCAAATGGACGCAAATTGTTGTGTTAATTTGTCAATGTGAGGGAGCGAGGGATGCTGTAAAGGAGGAATAATGCATCGGAAAAGAGATACTCGACTCCCAAAAGGAAATCCTATCGTTTCCGTAGAAACGTATCTCGATTTAGAAGGACAATGCAGGGAACCCAGAGTATTTCATATGGACGCATATTGTGAGTTAATTTGTCAATGTGAGGGAGCAAGGGATGCAGTAAAGGAGGAATAATGCATCGGAAGAGAGATACTCGACTCCCAAAAGAAAATCCTATCGTCTCCGTAGAAACGTATCTCGATTTAGAAGGACAATGCAGGGTACCCAGGGTATTTCAAATGGACGCAAGTTGTTGTGTTAATTTGTCAATGTGAGGGAGCGAGGGATGCAGTAAAGGAGGAATAATGCATCGGAAAAGAGATACTCGACTCCCAAAAGAAAATCCTACTGTTTCCGTAGAAACGTATCTCGATTTAGAAGGATAATGCAGGGAACCCAGGGTATTTAATATGGACGCAAATTGTGTGTTAATTTGTCAATGTGAGGGAGCGAAGGATGCAGTAAGTGAGGAATAATGCATCGGAAAAGAGATACTCGACGCCCAAAAGAAAATCTTATCGTTTCCGTAGAAACGTTCTCGATTTGGAAAGACAATGCAGGGAACCCAGAGTACTTCATATGGACGCAAATTGTGTGTTAATACGTCAATGTGAGTGAGCGAGGGATCCCGTAAAGGAGGAATAACGCATCGGAAAAGAGATACTCGACTCCCAAAAGAAAATCGTATCGTTTCCGTAGAAACGTATCTCGATTTAGAAGGACAATGCAGGGAACCCAGAGTATTTCATATGGACGCAAATTGTGTGTTAATTCGTCAATGTGGGGAAGCGAGGGATCCCGTAAAGGAGGAATAATGCATCGGAAGAGAGATACTCGACTCCCAAAAGAAAACCCTATCGTTTCCGTAGAAACGTATCTCGATTTAGAAGGACAATGCAGGGTACCCAGGGTATTTCAAATGGACGCAAATTGTTGTGTTAATTTGTGAATGTGAGGGAGCGAGGGATGCAGTAAAGGAGGAATAATGCATCGGAAGAGAGATACTCGACTCCCAAAAGAAAACCCTATCGTTTCCGTAGAAACGTATCTCGATTTAGAAGGACAATGCAGGGAAGCCAGAGAATTTCATATGGACGCAAATTGTGTGTTAATTTGTCAATGTGAGGGAGCGAGGGATGAAGTAAAGGAGGAATAATGCATCGGAAGAGAGATACTCGACTCCCAAAAAAAACCCTATCGTTTCCGTAGAAACGTATCTCGATTTAGAAGGACAATGCAGGGTACCCAGGGTATTTCAAATGGACGCAAATTGTTGTGTTAATTTGTCAATGTGAGGGAGCGAGGGATGCAGTAAAGGAGGAATAATGCATCGGAAGAGAGATACTCCACTCCCAAAAGAAAACCCTATCGTTTCCGTAGAAACGTATCTCGATTTAGAAGGACAATGCAGGGAATCCAGAGTATTTCATATGGACGCAAATTGTGTGTTAATTTGTCAATGTGAGGGAGCGAGGGATGCAGTAAAGGAGGAATAATGCATCGGAAGAGAGATACTAGACTCCCAAAAGAAAACCCTATCGTTTCCGTAGAAACGTATCTCGATTTAGAAGGACAATGCAGGGTACCCAGGGTATTTCAAATGGACGCAAATTGTTGTGTTAATTTGTCAATGTGAGGGAGCGAGGGATGCAGTAAAGGAGGAATAATGCATCGGAAGAGAGATACTCGACTCCCAAAAGAAAACCCTATCGTTTCCGTAGAGACGTATCTCGATTTAGAAGGACAATGCAGGGTACCCAGGGTATTTCAAATGGACGCAAATTGTTGTGTTAATTTGTCAATGTGAGGGAGCGAGGGATGCAGTAAACGAGGAATATTGCATCGGAAGAGAGATACTCGACTCCCAAAAGAAAACCCTATCGTTTCCGTAGAAACGTATCTTGATTTAGAAGGACAATGCAGGGAACCCAGAGTATTTCATATGGACGCAAATTGTGTGTTAATTTGTCAATGTGAGGGAGCGAGGGATGCAGTAAATGAGGAATAATGCATCGGAAAAGAGATACTCGACTCCCAAAAAAAACCCCATCGTTTCCGTAGAAACGTATCTCGATTTAGAAGGACAATGCAGGGAACCCAGAGTATTTCATATGGACGCAAATTATGTGTTAATTCGTCAATGTGCGTGAGCGAGGGATGCAGTAAAGGAGGAATAATGCATCGGAAAAGAGATACTCGACTCCCAAAAGAAAATCCTATTGTTTCCGTAGAAACGTATCTCGATTTAGAAGGACAATGCAGGGAACCCAGGGTATTTAATATGGACGCAAATTGTGTGTTAATTCGTCAATGTGAGAGAGCGAAGGATGCAGTAAGTGAGGAATAATGCATCGGAAAAGAGATACTCGACGCCCAAAAGAAAATCCTATCGTTTCCGTAGAAACGTTCTCGATTTGGAAAGACAATATAGGGAACCCAGAGTACTTCACATGGACGCAAATTGTGTGTTAATTCGTCAATGTGAGTGAGCGAGGGATCCCGTAAAGGAGGAATAACGCAACGGAAAAGAGATACTCGACTCCCAAAAGAAAATCGTATCGTTTCCGTAGAAACGTATCTCGATTTAGAAGGACAATGCAGGGAACCCAGAGTATTTCATATGGACGCAAATTGTGTGTTAATTCGTCAATGTGGGGAAGCGAGGGATCCCGTAAAGGAGGAATAATGCATCGGAAGAGAGATACTCGACTCCCAAAAGAAAACCCTATCGTTTCCGTAGAAACGTATCTCGATTTAGAAGGACAATGCAGGGTACCCAGGGTATTTCAAATGGACGCAAATTGTGTGTTAATTTGTCAATGTGAGGGAGCGAGGGATGCAGTAAAGGAGGAATAATGCATCGGAAGAGAGATACTCGACTCCCAAAAGAAAACCCTATCGTTTCCGTAGAAACGTATCTCGATTTAGAAGGACAATGCAGGGTACCCAGGGTATTTCAAATGGACGCAAATTGTTGTGTTAATTTGTGAATGTGAGGGAGCGAGGGATGCAGTAAAGGAGGAATAATGCATCGGAAGAGAGATACTCGACTCCCAAAAGAAAACCCTATCGTTTCCGTAGAAACGTATCTCGATTTAGAAGGACAATGCAGGGAACCCAGAGAATTTCATATGGACGCAAATTGTGTGTTAATTTGTCAATGTGAGGGAGCGAGGGATGCAGTAAAGGAGGAATAATGCATCGGAAGAGAGATACTTGACTCCCAAAAGAAAACCCTATCGTTTCCGTAGAAACGTATCTCGATTTAGAAGGACAATGCAGGGAACCCAGGGTATTTAATATGGACGCAAATTGTGTGTTAATTCGTCAATGTGAGAGAGCGGAGGATGCAGTAAGTGAGGAATAATGCATCGGAAAAGACATACTCGACGCCCAAAAGAAAATCCTATCGTTTCCATAGAAACGTTCTCGATTTGGAAAGACAATGCAGGGAACCCAGAGTACTTCATATGGACGCAAATTGTGTGTTAATTCGTCAATGTGAGTGAGCGAGGGATCCCGTAAAGGAGGAATAACGCTTCGGAAAAGAGATACTCGACTCCCAAAAGAAAATCGTATCGTTTCCGTAGAAACGTATCTCGATTTAGAAGGACAATGCAGGGAACCCAGAGTATTTCATATGGACGCAAATTGTGTGTTAATTCGTCAATGTGGGGAAGCGAGGGATCCCGTAAAGGAGGAATAAAGCATCGGAAGAGAGATACTCGACTCCCAAAAGAAAACCCTATCGTTTCCGTAGAAACGTATCTCGATTTAGAAGGACAATGCAGGGTACCCAGGGTATTTCAAATGGACGCAAATTGTGTGTTAATTTGTCAATGTGAGGGAGCGAGGGATGCAGTAAAGGAGGAATAATGCATCGGAAGAGAGATACTAGACTCCCAAAAGAAAACCCTATCGTTTCCGTAGAAACGTATCTCGATTTAGAAGGACAATGCAGGGTACCCAGGGTATTTCAAATGGACGCAAATTGTTGTGTTAATTTGTCAATGTGAGGGAGCGAGGGATGCAGTAAAGGAGGAATAATGCATCGGAAGAGAGATACTCGACTCCCAAAAGAAAACCCTATCGTTTCCGTAGAGACGTATCTCGATTTAGAAGGACAATGCAGGGTACCCAGGGTATTTCAAATGGACGCAAATTGTGTGTTAATTTGTCAATGTGAGGGAGCGAGGGATGAAGTAAAGGAGGAATAATGCATCGGAAGAGAGATACTCGACTCCCAAAAGAAAACACTATCGTTTCCGTAGAAACGTATCTCGATTTAGAAGGACAATGCAGGGTACCCAGGGTATTTCAAACGGACGCAAATTGTTGTGTTAATTTGTCAATGTGAGGGAGCGAGGGATGCAGTAAACGAGGAATAATGCATCGGAAGAGAGATACTCGACTCCCAAAAGAAAACACTATCGTTTCAGTAGAAACGTATCTCGATTTAGAAGGACAATGCAGGGTACCCAGGGTATTTCAAATGGACGCTAATTGTTGTGTTAATTTGTCAATGTGAGGGAGCGAGGGATGCAGTAAAGGAGGAATAATGCATCGGAAGAGAGATACTCGACTCCCAAAAGAAAACCCTATCGTTTCCGTAGAAACGTATCTCGATTTAGAAGGACAATGCAGGGAATCCAGAGTATTTCATATGGACGCAAATTGTGTGTTAATTTGTCAATGTGAGGGAGCGAGGGATGCAGTAAAGGAGGAATAATGCATCGGAAGAGAGATACTCGACTCCCAAAAGAAAACCCTATCGTTTCCGTAGAAACGCATCTCGATTTAGAAGGACAATGCAGGGTACCCAGGGTATTTCAAATGGACGCAAATTGTTGTGTTAATTTGTCAATGTGAGGGAGCGAGGGATGCAGTAAAGGAGGAATAATGCATCGGAAGGGAGATACTCGACTCCCAAAAGAAAACCCTATCGTTTCCGTAGAAACGTATCTCGATTTAGAAGGACAATGCAGGGAACCCAGATTATTTCATATGGACGCAAATTGTGTGTTAATTTGTCAATGTGAGGGAGCGAGGGATGCAGTAAACGAGGAATAATGCATCGGAAGAGAGATACTCGACTCCCAAAAGAAAACCCTATCGTTTCCGTAGAAACGTATCTCGATTTAGAAGGACAATGCAGGGAACCCAGAGTATTTCATATGGACGCAAATTGTGTGTTAATTTGTCAATGTGAGGGAGCGAGGGATGCAGTAAAGGAGGAATAATGCATCGGAAAAGAGATACTCGACTCCCAAAAAAAAACCCATCGTTTCCGTAGAAACGTATCTCGATTTAGAAGGACAATGCAGGGAACCCAGAGTATTTCATATGGACGCAAATTATGTGTTAATTCGTCAATGTGCGTGAGCGAGGTATGCAGTAAAGGAGGAATAATGCATCGGAAAAGAGATACTCGACTCCCAAAAGAAAATCCTACTGTTTCCGTAGAAACGTATCTCGATTTAGAAGGACAATGCAGGGAACCCAGAGTATTTCATATGGACTCAATTTGTGAGTTAATTTGTCAATGTGAGGGAGCAAGGGATGCAGTAAAGGAGGAATAATGCATCGGAAGATAGATACTCGACACCCAAAAGAAAACCCTATCGTTTCCGTAGAAACGTATCTCGATTTAGAAGGACAATGCAGGGAACCCAGAGTATTTCATATGGACGCTAATTGTGTGTTAATTTGTCAATGTGAGGGAGCGAGGGATGCAGTAAAGGAGGAATAATTCATCGGAAGAGAGATACTCGACTCCCAAAGAAAATCCTATCGTCTCCATTGAAACGTATCTCGCTTTAGAAGGACAATGCAGGGTACCCAGGGTATTTCAAATGGACGCAAATTGTTGTGTTAATTTGTCAATGTGAGGGAGCGAGGGATGCAGTAAAGGAGGAATAATGCATCGGAAAAGAGATACTCGACTCCCAAAAGAAAATCCTATCGTTTCCGTAGAAACGTATCTCGATTTAGAAGGACAATGCAGGGAACCCAGAGTATTTCATATGGACTCAATTTGTGAGTTAATTTGTCAATGTGAGGGAGCAAGGGATGCAGTAAAGGAGGAATAATGCATCGGAAGAGAGATACTCGACTCCCAAAAGAAAACCCTATCGTTTCCGTAGAAACGTATCTCGATTTAGAAGGACAATGCAGGGTACCCAGGGTACTTCAAATGGACGCAAATTGTTGTGTTAATTTGTCAATGTGAGGGAGCGAGGGATGCAGTAAAGTAGGAATAATGCATCGGAAGAGAGAGACTCGACTCCCAAAAGAAAACCCTATCGTTTCCGTAGAAACGTATCTCGATTTAGAAGGACAATGCAGGGAACCCAGAGTATTTCATATGGACGCAAATTGTGAGTTAATTTGTCAATGTGAGGGAGCAAGGGATGCAGTAAAGGAGGAATAATGCATCGGAAGAGAGATACTCGACTCCCAAAAGAAAATCCTATCGTCTCCGTAGAAACGTATCTCGATTTAGAAGGACAATGCAGGGTACCCAGGGTATTTCAAATGGACGCAAATTGTTGTGTTAATTTGTCAATGTGAGGGAGCGAGGGATGCAGTAAAGGAGGAATAATGCATCGGAAAAGAGATACTCGACTCCCAAAAGGAAATCCTATCGTTTCCGTAGAAATGTATCTCGATTTAGGAGGACAATGCAGGGAACCCAGAGTATTTCATATGGACGCAAATTGTGAGTTAATTTGTCAATGTGAGGGAGCAAGGGATGCAGTAAAGGAGGAATAATTCATCGGAAGAGAGATACTCGACTCCCAAAGAAAATCCTATCGTCTCCATAGAAACGTATCTCGCTTTAGAAGGACAATGCAGGGTACACAGGGTATTTCAAATGGACGCAAATTGTTGTGTTAATTTGTCAATGTGAGGGAGCGAGGGATGCAGTAAAGGAGGAATAATGCATCGGAAAAGAGATACTCGACTCCCAAAAGAAAACCCTATCGATTCCGTAGAAACGTATCCCGATTTAGAAGGACAATGCAGGGAACCCAGGGTATTTCATATGGACTCAATTTGTGAGTTAATTTGTCAATGTGAGGGAGCAAGGGATGCAGTAAAGGAGGAATAATGCATCGGAAGAGAGATACTCGACTCCCAAAAGAAAATCCTATCGTCTCCGTGGAAACGTATCTCGATTTAGAAGGACAATGCAGGGTACTCAGGGTATTTCAAATGGACGCAACTTTTTGTGTTAATTTGTCAATGTGTGGGAGTGAGGGATGCAGTAAAGGAGGAATAATGCATCGGAAAAGAGATACTCGACTCCCAAAAGAAAATCCTATCGTTTCCGTAGAAACGTAACTCAATTTAGAAGGACAATGCAGGGAACCCAGGGTATTTCATATGGACGCAATTGTGTGTTAATTCGTCAATGTGGGGGAGCGAGGGATGCAGTAAAGGAGGAATAATGCATCGGAAAACAGATACTCGACTCCCAAAAGAAAATCCTATCGTTTCCGTAGAAACGTATCTCGATTTAGGAGGACAATGCAGGGAACACAGAGTACTTCATATGGACGCAAATTGTGTGTTAATTCGTCAATGTGGGGAAGCGAGGGATCCCGTAAAGGAGGAATAATGCATCGGATGAGAGATACTCGACTCCCAAAAGAAAACCCTATCGTTTCCGTAGAAACGTATCTCGATTTAGAAGGACAATGCAGGGTACCCAGGGTATTTCAAATGGACGCAAATTGTTGTGTTAATTTGTCAATGTGAGGGAGCGAGGGATGCAGTAAAGGAGGAATAATGCATCGGAAGAGAGATACTCGACTCCAAAAAGAAAACCCTATCGTTTCCGTAGAAACGTATCTCGATTTAGAAGGACAATGCAGGGAACACAGAGAATTACATATGGACGCAAATTATGTGTTAATTTGTCAATGTGAGGGAGCGAGGGATGCAGTAAAGGAGGAATAATGCATCGGAAGAGAGATACTCGACTCCCAAAAGAAAACCCTATCGTTTCCGTAGAAACGTATCTCGATTTAGAAGGACAATGCAGGGTACCCAGGGTATTTCAAATGGACGCAAATTGTTGTGTTAATTTGTCAATGTGAGGGAGCGAGGGATGCAGAAACGAGAAATAATGCATCGGAAGAGAGATACTCGACTCCCAAAAGAAAATCGTATCGTTTCCGTAGAAACGTATCTCGATTTAGAAGGACAATGCAGGGAACACAGAGTATTTCTTATGGACTCAATTTGTGAGTTAATTTGTCAATGTGAGGGAGCAAGGGATGCAGTAAAGGAGGAATAATGCATCGGAAGAGAGATACTCGACTCCCAAAAGAAAACCCTATCGTCTCCGTAGAAACGTATCTCGATTTAGAAGGACAATGCAGGGTACCCAGGGTATTTCAAATGGACGCAAATTTTTGTGTTAATTTGTCAATGTGAGGGAGTGAGGGATGCAGTAAAGGAGGAATAATGCATCGGAAGAGAGATACTCGACTCCCAAAAGAAAACCATTTCGTTTCCGTAGAAACGTATCTCGATTTAGAAGGACAATGCAGGGAACCCAGAGTATTTCATATGGACTCAATTTGTGAGTTAATTTGTCAATGTGAGGGAGCAAGGGATGCAGTAAAGGAGGAATAATGCATCGGAAGAGAGATACTCGAGTCCCAAAAGAAAACCCTATCGTTTCCGTAGAAACGCATCTCGATTTAGAAGGACAATGCAGGGTACCCAGGGTATTTCAAATGGACGCAAATTGTTGTGTTAATTTGTCAATGTGAGGGAGCGAGGGATGCAGTAAAGGAGGAATAATGCATCGGAAGAGAGATACTCGACTCCCAAAAGAAAACCCTATCGTTTCCGTAGAAACGTATCTCGATTTAGAAGGACAATGCAGGGAACCCAGATTATTTCATATGGACGCAAATTGTGTGTTAATTTGTCAATGTGAGGGAGCGAGGGATGCAGTAAACGAGGAATAATGCATCGGAAGAGAGATACTCGACTCCCAAAAGAAAACCCTATCGTTTCCGTAGAAACGTATCTCGATTTAGAAGGACAATGCAGGGAACCCAGAGTATTTCATATGGACGCAAATTGTGTGTTAATTTGTCAATGTGAGGGAGCGAGGGATGCAGTAAAGGAGGAATAATGCATCGGAAAAGAGATACTCGACTCCCAAAAAAAAAACCATCGTTTCCGTAGAAACGTATCTCGATTTAGAAGGACAATGCAGGGAACCCAGAGTATTTCATATGGACGCAAATTATGTGTTAATTCGTCAATGTGCGTGAGCGAGGTATGCAGTAAAGGAGGAATAATGCATCGGAAAAGAGATACTCGACTCCCAAAAGAAAATCCTACTGTTTCCGTAGAAACGTATCTCGATTTAGAAGGACAATGCAGGGAATCCAGGGTATTTAATATGGACGCAAATTGTGTGTTAATTCGGCAATGTGAGGGAGCGAAGGATGCAGTAAGTGAGGAATAATGCATCGGAAAAGAGATACTCGACGCCCAAAAGAAAATCCTATCGTTTCCGTAGAAACATTCTCGATTTGGAAAGACAATGCAGGGAATCCAGAGTACTTCATATGGACGCAAATTGTGTGTTAATTCGTCAATGTGAGTGAGCGAGGGATCCCGTAAAGGAGGAATAACGCATCGGAAAAGAGATACTCGACTCCCAAAAGAAAATCGTATCGTTTCCGTAGAAACGTATCTCGATTTAGAAGGACAATGCAGGGAACCCAGAGTATTTCATATGGACGCAAATTGTGTGTTAATTCGTCAATGTGGGGAAGCGAGGGATCCCGTAAAGGAGGAATAATGCATCGGAAGAGAGATACTCGACTCCCAAAAGAAAACCCTATCGTTTCCGTAGAAACGTATCTCGATTTAGAAGGACAATGCAGGGTACCCAGGGTATTTCAAATGGACGCAAATTGTTGTGTTAATTTGTGAATGTGAGGGAGCGAGGGATGCAGTAAAGGAGGAATAATGCATCGGAAGAGAGATACTTGACTCCCAAAAGAAAACCCTATCGTTTCCGTAGAAACGTATCTCGATTTAGAAGGACAATGCAGGGAATCCAGAGAATTTCATATGGACGCAAATTGTGTGTTAATTTGTCAATGTGAGAGAGCGAGGGATGATGTAAAGGAGGAATAATGCATCGGAAGAGAGATACTCGACTCCCAAAAGAAAACCCTATCGTTTCCTTAGAAACGTATCTCGATTTAGAAGGACAATGCAGGGTACCCAGGGTATTTCAAATGGACGCAAATTGTTGTGTTAATTTGTCAATGTGAGGGAGCGAGGGATGCAGTAAAGGAGGAATAATGCATCGGAAGAGAGATACTCGACTCCCAAAAGAAAACCCTATCGTTTCCGTAGAAACGTATCTCGATTTAGAAGGACAATGCAGGGAACCCAGATTATTTCATATGGACGCAAATTGTGTGTTAATTTGTCAATGTGAGGGAGCGAGGGATGCAGTAAACGAGGAATAATGCATCGGAAGAGAGATACTCGACTCCCAAAAGAAAACCCTATCGTTTCCGTAGAAACGTATCTCGATTTAGAAGGACAATGCAGGGAACCCAGAGTATTTCATATGGACGCAAATTGTGTGTTAATTTGTCAATGTGAGGGAGCGAGGGATGCAGTAAAGGAGGAATAATGCATCGGAAAAGAGATACTCGACTCCCAAAAAAAAACCCATCGTTTCCGTAGAAACGTATCTCGATTTAGAAGGACAATGCAGGGAACCCAGAGTATTTCATATGGACGCAAATTATGTGTTATTTCGTCAATGTGCGTGAGCGAGGTATGCAGTAAAGGAGGAATAATGCATCGGAAAAGAGATACTCGACTCCCAAAAGAAAATCCTACTGTTTCCGTAGAAACGTATCTCGATTTAGAAGGACAATGCAGGGAATCCAGGGTATTTAATATGGACGCAAATTGTGTGTTAATTCGGCAATGTGAGGGAGCGAAGGATGCAGTAAGTGAGGAATAATGCATCGGAAAAGAGATACTCGACGCCCAAAAGAAAATCCTATCGTTTCCGTAGAAACATTCTCGATTTGGAAAGACAATGCAGGGAATCCAGAGTACTTCATATGGACGCAAATTGTGTGTTAATTCGTCAATGTGAGTGAGCGAGGGATCCCGTAAAGGAGGAATAACGCATCGGAAAAGAGATACTCGACTCCCAAAAGAAAATCGTATCGTTTCCGTAGAAACGTATCTCGATTTAGAAGGACAATGCAGGGAACCCAGAGTATTTCATATGGACGCAAATTGTGTGTTAATTCGTCAATGTGGGGAAGCGAGGGATCCCGTAAAGGAGGAATAATGCATCGGAAGAGAGATACTCGACTCCCAAAAGAAAACCCTATCGTTTCCGTAGAAACGTATCTCGATTTAGAAGGACAATGCAGGGTACCCAGGGTATTTCAAATGGACGCAAATTGTTGTGTTAATTTGTGAATGTGAGGGAGCGAGGGATGCAGTAAAGGAGGAATAATGCATCGGAAGAGAGATACTTGACTCCCAAAAGAAAACCCTATCGTTTCCGTAGAAACGTATCTCGATTTAGAAGGACAATGCAGGGAATCCAGAGAATTTCATATGGACGCAAATTGTGTGTTAATTTGTCAATGTGAGGGAGCGAGGGATGATGTAAAGGAGGAATAATGCATCGGAAGAGAGATACTCGACTCCCAAAAGAAAACCCTATCGTTTCCTTAGAAACGTATCTCGATTTAGAAGGACAATGCAGGGTACCCAGGGTATTTCAAATGGACGCAAATTGATGTGTTAATTTGTCAATGTGAGGGAGCGAGGGATGCAGTAAAGGAGGAATAATGCATCGGAAGAGAGATACTCGACTCCCAAAAGAAAACCCTATCGTTTCCGTAGAAACGTATCTCGATTTAGAAGGACAATGCAGGGAATCCAGAGTATTTCATATGGACGCAAATTGTGTGTTAATTTGTCAATGTGAGGGAGCGAGGGATGCAGTAAACGAGGAATAATGCATCGGAAGAGAGATACTCGACTCCCAAAAGAAAACCCTATCGTTTTCGTAGAAACGTATCTCGATTTAGAAGGACAATGCAGGGAACCCAGAGTATTTCATATGGACGCAAATTGTGTGTTAATTTGTCAATGTGAGGGAGCGAGGGATGCAGTAAGGGAGGAATAATGCATCGGAAAAGAGATACTCGACTCCCAAAAGAAAATCCTATCGTTTCCGTAGAAACGTATCTCGATTTAGAAGGACAATGCAGGGAACCCAGAGTATTTCAAATGGACGCATATTGTTGTGTTAATTTGTCAATGTGATGGAGCGAGGGATGCAGTAAAGGAGGAATAATGCATCGGAAGAGAGATACTCGACTCCCAAAAGAAAACCCTATCGTTTCCGTAGAAACGTATCTCGATTTAGAAGGACAATGCAGGGTACCCAGGGTACTTCAAATGGACGCAAATTGTTGTGTTAATTTGTCAATGTGAGGGAGCGAGGGATGCAGTAAAGGAGGAATAATGCATCGGAAGAGAGATACTCGACTCCCAAAAGAAAACCCTATCGTTTCCGTAGAGACGTATCTCGATTTAGAAGGACAATGCAGGGTACCCAGGGTATTTCAAATGGACGCAAATTGTTGTGTTAATTTGTCAATGTGAGGGAGCGAGGGATGCAGTAAACGAGGAATAATGCATCGGAAGAGAGATACTCGACTCTTAAAAGAAAACCCTATCGTTTCCGTAGAAACGTATCTCGATTTAGAAGGACAATGCAGGGAACCCAGAGTATTTCATATGGACGCAAATTGTGTGTTAATTTGTCAATGTGAGGGAGCGAGGGATGCAGTAAAGGAGGAATAATGCATCGGAAAAGAGATACTCGACTCCCAAAAAAAACCCCATCGTTTCCGTAGAAACGTATCTCGATTTAGAAGGACAATGCAGGGAACCCAGAGTATTTCATATGGACGCAAATTGTTGTGTTAATTTGTCAATGTGAGGGAGCGAGGGATGCAGTAAAGGAGGAATAATGCATCGGAAGAGAGATACTCGACTCCCAAAAGAAAACCCTATCGTTTCCGTAGAAACGTATCTCGATTTAGAAGGACAATGCAGGGTACCCAGGGTACTTCAAATGCACGCAAATTGTTGTGTTAATTTGTCAATGTGAGGGAGCGAGGGATGCAGTAAAGTAGGAATAATGCTTCGGAAGAGAGAGACTCGACTCCCAAAAGAAAACCCTATCGTTTCCGTAGAAACGTATCTCGATTTAGAAGGACAATGCAGGGAACCCAGAGTATTTCATATGGACGCAAATTGTGAGTTAATTTGTCAATGTGAGGGAGCAAGGGATGCAGTAAAGGAGGAATAATGCATCGGAAGAGAGATACTCGACTCCCAAATGAAAATCCTATCGTCTCCGTAGAAACGTATCTCGATTTAGAAGGACAATGCAGGGTACCCAGGGTATTTCAAATGGACGCAAATTGTTGTGTTAATTTGTCAATGTGAGGGAGCGAGGGATGCTGTAAAGGAGGAATAATGCATCGGAAAAGAGATACTCGACTCCCAAAAGGAAATCCTATCGTTTCCGTAGAAACGTATCTCGATTTAGAAGGACAATGCAGGGAACCCAGAGTATTTCATATGGACGCAAATTGTGAGTTAATTTGTCAATGTGAGGGAGCAAGGGATGCAGTAAAGGAGGAATAATGCATCGGAAGAGAGATACTCGACTCCCAAAAGAAAATCCTATCGTCTCCGTAGAAACGTATCTCGATTTAGAAGGACAATGCAGGGTACCCAGGGTATTTCAAATGGACGCAAATTGTTGTGTTAATTTGTCAATGTGAGGGAGCGAGGGATGCAGTAAAGGAGGAATAATGCATCGGAAAAGAGATACTCGACTCCCAAAAGAAAATCCTATCGTTTCCGTAGAAACGTATCTCGATTTAGAAGGACAATGCAGGGAACCCAGAGTATTTCATATGGACTCAATTTGTGAGTTAATTTGTCAATGTGAGGGAGCAAGGGATGCAGTAAAGGAGGAATAATGCATCGGAAGAGAGATACTCGACTACCAAAAGAATATCCTATCGTCTCCGTAGAAACGTATCTCGATTTAGAAGGACAATGCAGGGTACCCAGGGTATTTCAAATGGACGCAAATTTTTGTGTTAATTTGTCAATGTGAGGGAGTGAGGGATGCAGTAAAGGAGGAATAATGCATCGGAAAAGAGATACTCGACTCCCAAAAGAAAATCCTATCGTTTCCGTAGAAACGTAACTCGATTTAGAAGGACAATGCAGGGAACCCAGGGTATTTCATATGGACGCAATTGTGTGTTAATTCGTCAATGTGGGGGAGCGAGGGATGCAGTAAAGGAGGAATAATGCATCGGAAAAGAGATACTCGACTCCCAAAAGAAAATCCTATCGTTTCCGTAGAAACGTATCTCGATTTAGGAGGACAATGCAGGGAACCCAGAGTACTTCATATGGACGCAAATTGTGTGTTAATTCGTCAATGTGGGGAAGCGAGGGATCCCGTAAAGGAGGAATAATGCATCGGAAGAGAGATACTCGACTCCCAAAAGAAAACCCTATCGTTTCCGTAGAAACGTATCTCGATTTAGAAGGACAATGCAGGGTACCCAGGGTATTTCAAATGGACGCAAATTGTTGTGTTAATTTGAGAATGTGATTGAGCGAGGGATGCAGTAAAGGAGGAATAATGCATCGGAAGAGAGATACTCGACTCCAAAAAGAAAACCCTATCGTTTCCGTAGAAACGTATCTCGATTTAGAAGGACAATGCAGGGAACACAGAGAATTTCATATGGACGCAAATTGTGTGTTAATTTGTCAATGTGAGGGAGCGAGGGATGCAGTAAAGGAGGAATAATGCATCGGAAGAGAGATACTCGACTCCCAAAAGAAAACCCTATCGTTTCCGTAGAAACGTATCTCGATTTAGAAGGACAATGCAGGGTACCCAGGGTATTTCAAATGGACGCAAATTGTGTGTTAATTTGTCAATGTGAGGGAGCGAGGGATGCAGTAAAGGAGGAATAATGCATCGGAAGAGAGATACTCGACTCCCAAAAGAAAACCCTATCGTTTCCGTAGAAACGTATCTCGATTTAGAAGGACAATGCAGGGTACCCAGGGTATTTCAAATGGACGCAAATTGTTGTGTTAATTTGTGAATGTGAGGGAGCGAGGGATGCAGTAAAGGAGGAATAATGCATCGGAAGAGAGATACTCGACTCCCAAAAGAAAACCCTATCGTTTCCGTAGAAACGTATCTCGATTTAGAAGGACAATGCAGGGAACCAAGAGAATTTCATATGGACGCAAATTGTGTGTTAATTTGTCAATGTGAGGGAGCGAGGGATGCAGTAAAGGAGGAATAATGCATCGGAAGAGAGATACTTGACTCCCAAAAGAAAACCCTATCGTTTCCGTAGAAACGTATCTCGATTTAGAAGGACAATGCAGGGAACCCAGGGTATTTAATATGGACGCAAATTGTGTGTTAATTCGTCAATGTGAGAGAGCGGAGGATGCAGTAAGTGAGGAATAATGCATCGGAAAAGAGATACTCGACGCCCAAAAGAAAATCCTATCGTTTCCATAGAAACGTTCTCGATTTGGAAAGACAATGCAGGGAACCCAGAGTACTTCATATGGACGCAAATTGTGTGTTAATTCGTCAATGTGAGTGAGCGAGGGATCCCGTAAAGGAGGAATAACGCATCGGAAAAGAGATACTCGACTCCCAAAAGAAAATCGTATCGTTTCCGTAGAAACGTATCTCGATTTAGAAGGACAATGCAGGGAACCCAGAGTATTTCATATGGACGCAAATTGTGTGTTAATTCGTCAATGTCGGGAAGCGAGGGATCCCGTAAAGGAGGAATAAAGCAACGGAAGAGAGATACTCGACTCCCAAAAGAAAACCCTATCGTTTCCGTAGAAACGTATCTCGATTTAGAAGGACAATGCAGGGTACCCAGGGTATTTCAAATGGACGCAAATTGTGTGTTAATTTGTCAATGTGAGGGAGCGAGGGATGCAGTAAAGGAGGAATAATGCATCGGAAGAGAGATACTAGACTCCCAAAAGAAAACCCTATCGTTTCCGTAGAAACGTATCTCGATTTAGAAGGACAATGCAGGGTACCCAGGGTATTTCAAATGGACGCAAATTGTTGTGTTAATTTGTCAATGTGAGGGAGCGAGGGATGCAGTAAAGGAGGAATAATGCATCGGAAGAGAGATACTCGACTCCCAAAAGAAAACCCTATCGTTTCCGTAGAGACGTATCTCGATTTAGAAGGACAATGCAGGGTACCCAGGGTATTTCAAATGGACGCAAATTGTGTGTTAATTTTTCAATGTGAGGGAGCGAGGGATGAAGTAAAGGAGGAATAATGCATCGGAAGAGAGATACTCGACTCCCAAAAGAAAACACTATCGTTTCCGTAGAAACGTATCTCGATTTAGAAGGACAATGCAGGGTACCCAGGGTATTTCAAACGGACGCAAATTGATGTGTTAATTTGTCAATGTGAGGGAGCGAGGGATGCAGTAAACGAGGAATAATGCATCGGAAGAGAGATACTCGACTCCCAAAAGAAAACACTATCGTTTCAGTAGAAACGTATCTCGATTTAGAAGGACAATGCAGGGTACCCAGGGTATTTCAAATGGACGCTAATTGTTGTGTTAATTTGTCAATGTGAGGGAGCGAGGGATGCAGTAAAGGAGGAATAATGCATCGGAAGAGAGATACTCGACTCCCAAAAGAAAACCCTATCGTTTCCGTAGAAACGTATCTCGATTTAGAAGGACAATGCAGGGAATCCAGAGTATTTCATATGGACGCAAATTGTGTGTTAATTTGTCAATGTGAGGGAGCGAGGGATGCAGTAAACGAGGAATAATGCATCGGAAGAGAGATACTCGACTCCCAAAAGAAAACCCTATCGTTTCCGTAGAAACGTATCTCGATTTAGAAGGACAATGCAGGGAACCCAGAGTATTTCATATGGACGCAAATTGTGTGTTAATTTGTCAATGTGAGGGAGCGAGGGATGCAGTAAAGGAGGAATAATGCATCGGAAGAGAGATACTCGACTCCCAAAAGAAAACCCTATCGTTTCCGTAGAAACGTATCTCGATTTAGAAGGACAATGCAGGGAACCCAGAGTATTTCATATGGACGCAAATTGTGTGTTAATTTGTCAATGTGAGGGAGCGAGGGATGCGGTAAAGAAGGAATAATGCATCGGAAGAGAGATACTCGACTCCCAAAAGAAAACCCTATCGTTTCCGTAGAAACGTATCTCGATTTAGAAGGACAATGCAGGGTACCCAGGGTACTTCAAATGGACGCAAATTGTTGTGTTAATTTGTCAATGTGAGGGAGCGAGGGATGCAGTAAAGTAGGAATAATGCATCGGAAGAGAGATACTCGACTCCCAAAAGAAAACCCTATCGTTTCCGTAGAAACGTATCTCGATTTAGAAGGACAATGCAGGGTACCCAGGGTATTTCAAATGGACGCAAATTGTGTGTTAATTTGTGAATGTGAGGGAGCGAGGGATGCAGTAAAGGAGGAATAATGCATCGGAAGAGAGATACTAGACTCCCAAAAGAAAACCCTATCGTTTCCGTAGAATCGTATCTCTATTTAGAAGGGCAATGCAGGGTACCCAGGGTATTTCAAATGGACGCAAATTGTTGTGTCAATTTGTCAATGTGAGGGAGCGAGGGATGCAGTAAAGGAGGAATAATGCATCGGAAGAGAGATACTCGACTCCCAAAAGAAAACCCTATCGTTTCCGTAGAGACGTATCTCGATTTAGAAGGACAATGCAGGGTACCCAGGGTATTTCAAATGGACGCAAATTGTTGTGTTAATTTGTCAATGTGAGGGAGCGAGGGATGCAGTAAAGGAGGAATAATGCATCGGAAAAGAGATACTCGACTCTCAAAAAAAAACCCATCGTTTCTGTAGAAACGTATCTCGATTTAGAAGGACAATGCAGGGAACCCAGAGTATTTCATATGGACGCAAATTATGTGTTAATTCGTGAATGTGCGTGAGCGAGGGATGCAGTAAAGGAGGAATAATGCATCGGAAAAGAGATACTCGACTCCCAAAAGATAATCCTATTGTTTCCGTAGAAACGTATCTCGATTTAGAAGGACAATGCAGGGAACCCAGGGTATTTAATATGGACGCAAATTGTGTGTTAATTCGTCAATGTGAGAGAGCGAAGGATGCAGTAAGTGAGGAATAATGCATCGGAAAAGAGATACTCGACGCCCAAAAGAAAATCCTATCGTTTCCGAAGAAACGTTCTCGATTTGGAAAGACAATGCAGGGAACCCAGAGTACTTCATATGGACGCAAATTGTGTGTTAATTCGTCAATGTGAGTGAGCGAGGGATCCCGTAAAGGAGGAATAACGCATCGGACAAGAGATACTCAACTCCCAAAAGAAAATCGTATCGTTTCCGTAGAAACGTATCTCGATTTAGAAGGACAATGCAGGGAACCCAGAGTATTTCATATGGACGCAAATTGTGTATTAATTCGTCAATGTGGGGAAGCGAGGGATCCCGTAAAGGAGGAATAATGCATCGGAAGAGAGATACTCGACTCCCAAAAGAAAACCCTATCGTTTCCGTAGAAACGTATCTCGATTTAGAAGGACAATGCAGGGTACCCAGGGTATTTCAAATGGACGCAAATTGTTGTGTTAATTTGTGAATGTGAGGGAGCGAGGGATGCAGTAAAGGAGGAATAATGCATCGGAAGAGAGATACTCGACTCCCAAAAGAAAACCCTATCGTTTCCGTAGAAGCGTATCTCGATTTAGAAGGACAATGCAGGGAACCCAGAGAATTTCATATGGACGCAAATTGTGTGTTAATTTGTCAATGTGACGGAGCGAGGGATGCAGTAAAGGAGGAATAATGCATCGGTAGAGAGATACTCGACTCCCAAAAGAAAACCCTATCGTTTCCGTAGAAACGTATCTCGATTTAGAAGGACAATGCAGGGTACCCAGGGTATTTCAAATGGACGCAAATTGTTGTGTTAACTTGTCAATGTGAGGGAGCGAGCGATACAGTAAAGGAGGAATAATGCATCGGAAGAGAGATACTCGACTCCCAAAAGAAAACCCTATCGTTTCCGTAGAAACGTATCTCGATTTAGAAGGACAATGCAGGGAACCCAAACTATTTCATATGGACGCAAATTGTGTGTTAATTTGTCAATGTGAGGGAGCGAGGGATGCAGTAAACGAGGAATAATGCATCGGAAGAGAGATACTCGACTCCCAAAAGAAAACCCTATCGTTTCCGTAGAAACGTATCTCGATTTAGAAGGACAATGCAGGGAACCCAGAGTATTTCATATGGACGCAAATTGTGTGTTAATTTGTCAATGTGAGGGAGCGAGGGATGCAGTAAAGGAGGAATAATGCATCGGAAGAGAGATACTCGACTCCCAAAAGAAAAACCTATCGTTTCCGTAGAAACGTATCTCGATTTAGAAGGACAATGCAGGGAACCCAGGGTATTTAATATGGACGCAAATTGTGTGTTAATTCGTCAATGTGAGAGAGCGAAGGATGCAGTAAGTGAGGAATAATGCATCGGAAAAGAGATACTCGACGCCCAAAAGAAAATCCTATCGTTTCCGTAGAAACGTTCTCGATTTGGAAAGACAATGCAGGGAACCCAGAGTACTTCATATGGACGCAAATTGTGTGTTAATTCGTCAATGTGAGTGAGCGAGGGATCCCGTAAAGGAGGAATAATGCATCGGAAGAGAGATACTCGACTCCCAAAAGAAAACCCTATCGTTTCCGTAGAAACGTATCTCGATTTAGAAGGACAATGCAGGGAACCCAGAGAATTTCATATGGACGCAAATTGTGTGTTAATTTGTCAATGTGAGGGAGCGAGGGATGCAGTAAAGGAGGAATAATGCATCGGTAGAGAGATACTCGACTCCCAAACGAAAACCCTATCGTTTCCGTAGAAACGTATCTCGATTTAGAAGGACAATGCAGGGTACCCAGGGTATTTCAAATGGACGCAAATTGTTGTGTTAATTTGTCAATGTGAGGGAGCGAGGGATGCAGTAAAGGAGGAATAATGCATCGGAAGAGAGATACTCGACTCCCAAAAGAAAACCCTATCGTTTCCGTAGAAACGTATCTCGATTTAGAAGGACAATGCAGGGTACCCAGGGTACTTCAAATGGACGCAAATTTTTGTGTTAATTTGTCAATGTGAGGGAGCGAGTGATGAAGTAAAGTAGGAATAATGCATCGGAAGAGAGATACTCGACTCCCAAAAGAAAACCCTATCGTTTCCGTAGAAACGTATCTCGATTTAGAAGGACAATGCAGGGTACCCAGGGTACTTCAAATGGACGCAAATTGTGTGTTAATTTGTCAATGTGAGGGAGCGAGGGATGCAGTAAAGGAGGAATAATGCATCGGAAGAGAGATACTAGACTCCCAAAAGAAAACCCTATCTTTCCGCAGAAACGTATCTCGATTTAGAAGGACAATGCAGGGTACCCAGGGTATTTCAAATGGACGCAAATTGTTGTGTTAATTTGTCAATGTGAGGGAGCGAGGGATGCAGTAAAGTAGGAATAATGCATCGGAAGAGAGATACTCGACTTCCAAAAGAAAAACCCTATCGTTTCCGTAGAAACGTATCTCGATTTAGAAGGACAATGCAGGGAACCCAGAGTACTTCATATGGACGCAAATTGTGTGTTAATTCGTCAATGTGAGTGAGCGAGGGATCCCGTAAAGGAGGAATAACGCATCGGACAAGAGATACTCAACTCCCAAAAGAAAATCGTATCGTTTCCGTAGAAAAGTATCTCGATTTAGAAGGACAATGCAGGGAACCCAGAGTATTTCATATGGACGCATATTGTGTGTTAATTCGTCAATGTGGGGAAGCGAGGGATCCCGTAAAGGAGGAATAATGCATCGGAAGAGAGATACTCGACTCCCAAAAGAAAACCCTATCGTTTCCGTAGAAACGTATCTCGATTTAGAAGGACAATGCAGGGTACCCAGGGTATTTCAAATGGACGCAAATTGTTGTGTTAATTTGTGAATGTGAGGGAGCGAGGGATGCAGTAAAGGAGGAATAATGCATCGGAAGAGAGATACTCGACTCCCAAAAGAAAACCCTATCGTTTCCGTAGAAACGTATCTCGATTTAGAAGGACAATGCAGGGAACCCAGAGTATTTCATATGGACGCAAATTGTGTGTTAATTTGTCAATGTGAGGGAGCGAGGGATGCAGTAAAGGAGGAATAATGCATCGGTAGAGAGATACTCGACTCCCAAAAGAAAACCCTATCGTTTCCGTAGAAACGTATCTCGATTTAGAAGGACAATGCAGGGTACCCAGGGTATTTCAAATGGACGCAAATTGTTGTGTTAATTTGTCAATGTGAGGGAGCGAGGGATGCAGTAAAGGAGGAATAATGCATCGGAAGAGAGATACTCGACTCCCAAAAGAAAACCCTATCGTTTCCGTAGAAACGTATCTCGATTTAGAAGGACAATGCAGGGTACCCAGGGTACTTCAAATGGACGCAAATTTTTGTGTTAATTTGTCAATGTGAGGGAGCGAGTGATGCAGTAAAGTAGGAATAATGCATCGGAAGAGAGATACTCGACTCCCAAAAGAAAACCCTATCGTTTCCGCAGAAACGTATCTCGATTTAGAAGGACAATGCAGGGTACCCAGGGTATTTCAAATGGACGCAAATTGTTGTGTTAATTTGTCAATGTGAGGGAGCGAGGGATGCAGTAAAGGAGGAATAATGCATCGGAAGAGAGATACTCGACTCCCAAAAGAAAACCCTATCGTTTCCGTAGAAACGTATCTCGATTTAGAAGGACAATGCAGGGTACCCAGGGTATTTCAAATGGACGCAAATTGTTGTGTTGATTTGTCAATGTGAGGGAGCGAGGGATGCAGTAAAGGAGGAATAATGCATTGGAAGAGAGATACTAGACTCCCAAAAGAAAACCCTATCGTTTCCGTAGAAACGTATCTCGATTTAGAAGGACAATGCAGGGAACCCAGAGTATTTCATATGGACGCAAATTATGTGTTAATTCGTCAATGTGCGTGAGCGAGGGATGCAGTAAAGGAGGAATAATGCATCGGAAAAGAGATACTCGACTCCCAAAAGAAAATCCTATTGTTTCCGTAGAAACGTATCTCGATTTAGAAGGACAATGCAGGGAACCCAGGGTATTTAATATGGACGCAAATTGTGTGTTAATTCGTCAATGTGAGAGAGCGAAGGATGCAGTAAGTGAGGAATAATGCATCGGAAAAGAGATACTCGACGCCCAAAAGAAAATCCTATCGTTTCCGTAGAAACGTTCTCGATTTGGAAAGACAATGCAGGGAACCCAGAGTACTTCATATGGACGAAAATTGTGTGTTAATTCGTCAATGTGAGTGAGCGAGGGATCCCGTAAAGGAGGAATAACGCTTCGGACAAGAGATACTCATCTCCCAAAACAAAATCGTATCGTTTCCGTAGAAACGTATCTCGATTTAGAAGGTCAATACCGGGAACCCAGAGTATTTCATATGGACGCAAATTGTGTATTAATTCGTCAATGTGGGGAAGCGAGGGATCCTGTAAAGGAGGAATAATGCATCGGAAGAGAGATACTCGACTCCCAAAAGAAAACCCTATCGTTTCCGTGAAACGTATCTCGATTTAGAAGGACAATGCAGGGTACCCAGGGTATTTCAAATGGACGCAAATTGTTGTGTTAATTTGTGAATGTGAGGGAGCGAGGGATGCAGTAAAGGAGGAATAATGCATCGGAAGAGAGATACTCGACTCCCAAAAGAAAACCCTATCGTTTCCGTAGAAACGTATCTCGATTTAGAAGGACAATGCAGGGAACCCAGAGAATTTCATATGGACGCAAATTGTGTGTTAATTTGTCAATGTGACGGAGCGAGGGATGCAGTAAAGGAGGAATAATGTATCGGTAGAGAGATACTCGACTCCCAAAAGAAAACCCTATCGTTTCCGTAGAAACGTATCTCGATTTAGAAGGACAATGCAGGGTACCCAGGGTATTTCAAATGGACGCAAATTGTTGTGTTAATTTGTCAATGTGAGGGAGCGAGGGATGCAGTAAAGGAGGAATAATGCATCGGAAGAGAGATACTCGACTCCCAAAGGAAAACCCTATCGTTTCCGTAGAAACGTATCTCGATTTAGAAGGACAATGCAGGGAACCGAAACTATTTCATATGGACGCAAATTGTGTGTTAATTTGTCAATGTGAGGGAGCGAGGGATGCAGTAAACGAGGAATAATGCATCGGAAGAGAGATACTCGACTCCCAAAAGAAAACCCTATCGTTTCCGTAGAAACGTATCTCGATTTAGAAGGACAATGCAGGGAACCCAGAGTAATTCATATGGACGCAAATTGTGTGTTAATTTGTCAATGTGAGGGAGCGAGGGATGCAGTAAAGGAGGAATAATGCATCGGAAGAGAGATACTCGACTCCCAAAAGAAAACCCTATCGTTTCCGTAGAAACGTATCTCGATTTAGAAGGACAATGCAGGGAACCCAGGGTATTTAATATGGACGCAAATTGTGTGTTAATTCGTCAATGTGAGATAGCGAAGGATGCAGTAAGTGAGGAATAATGCATCGGAAAAGAGATACTCGACGCCCAAAAGAAAATCCTATCGTTTCCGTAGAAACGTTCTCGATTTGGAAAGACAATGCAGGGAACCCAGAGTACTTCATATGGACGCTAATTGTGTGTTAATTCGTCAATGTGAGTGAGCGAGGGATCCCGTAAAGGAGGAATAACGCATCGGAAAAGAGATACTCGACTCCCAAAAGAAAATCGTATCGTTTCCGTAGAAACGTATCTCGATTTAGAAGGACAATGCAGGGAACCCAGAGTATTTCATATGGACGCTAATTCTGTGTTAATTCGTCAATGTGGGGAAGCGAGGGATCCCGTAAAGGAGGAATAATGCATCGGAAGAGAGATACTCGACTCCCAAAAGAAAACCCTATCGTTTCCGAAGAAACGTATCTCGATTTAGAAGGACAATGCAGGGTACCCAGGGTATTTCAAATGGACGCAAATTGTTGTGTTAATTTGTGAATGTGAGGGAGCGAGGGATGCAGTAAAGGAGGAATAATGCATCGGAAGAGAGATACTCGACACCCAAAAGGAAACCCTATCGTTTCCGTAGAAACGTATCTCGATTTAGAAGGACAATGCAGGGAACCCAGAGAATTTCATATGGACGCAAATTGTGTGTTAATTTGTCAATGTGAGGGAGCGAGGGATGCAGTAAAGGAGGAATAATGCATCGGTAGGGAGATACTCGACTCCCAAAAGAAAACCCTATCGTTTCCGTAGAAACGTATCTCGATTTAGAAGGACAATGCAGGGTACCCAGGGTATTTCAAATGGACGCAAATTGTTGTGTTAATTTGTCAATGTGAGGGAGCGAGGGATGCAGTAAAGGAGGAATAATGCATCGGAAGAGAGATACTCGACTCCCAAAAGAAAACCCTATCGTTTCCGTAGAAACGTATCTCGATTTAGAAGGACAATGCAGGGTACCCAGGGTACTTCAAATGGACGCAAATTTTTGTGTTAATTTGTCAATGTGAGGGAGCGAGGGATGCAGTAAAGTAGGAATAATGCATCGGAAGAGAGATACTCGACTCCTAAAAGAAAACCCTATCGTTTCCGTAGAAACGTATCTCGATTTAGAAGGACAATGCAGGGTACCCAGGGTACTTCAAATGGACGCAAATTGTGTGTTAATTTGTCAATGTGAGGGAGCGAGGGATGCAGTAAAGGAGGAATAATGCATCGGAAGAGAGATACTAGACTCCCAAAAGAAAACCCTATCGTTTCCGCAGAAACGTATCTCGATTTAGAAGGACAATGCAGGGTACCCAGGGTATTTCAAATGGTCGCAAATTGTTGTGTTAATTTGTCAATGTGAGGGAGCGAGGGATGCAGTAAAGTAGGAATAATGCATCAGAAGAGAGATACTCGACTTCCAAAAGAAAACCCTATCGTTTCCGTAGAAACGTATCTCGATTTAGAAGGACAATGCAGGGTACCCAGGGTATTTCAAATGGACGCAAATTGTTGTGTTAATTTATCAATGTGAGGGAGCGAGGGATGCAGTAAAGGAGGAATAATGCATCGGAAGAGAGATACTAGACTCCCAAACGAAAACCCTATCGTTTCCGCAGAAACGTATCTCGATTTAGAAGGACAATGCAGGGTACCCAGGGTATTTCAAATGGACGCAAATTGTTGTGTTGATTTGTCAATGTGAGGGAGCGAGGGATGCAGTAAAGGAGGAATAATGCATCGGAAGAGAGATACTCGACTCCCAAAAGAAAACCCTATCGTTTCCGTAGAAACGTATCTCGATTTAGAAGGACAATGCAGGGTACCCAGGGTATTTCAAATGGACGCAAATTGTTGTGTTGATTTGTCAATGTGAGGGAGCGAGGGATGCAGTAAACGAGGAATAATGCATCGGAAGAGAGATACTAGACTCCCAAAAGAAAACCCTATCGTTTCCGTAGAAACGTATCTCGATTTAGAAGGACAATGCAGGGAACCCAGAGTATTTCGTATGGACGCCAATTATGTGTTAATTCGTCAATGTTCGTGAGCGAGGGATGCAGTAAAGGAGGAATAATGCATCGGAAAAGAGATACTCGACTCCCAAAAGAAAATCCTATTGTTTCCGTAGAAACGTATCTCGATTTAGAAGGACAATGCAGGGAACCCAGGGTATTTAATATGGACGCAAATTGTGTGTTAATTCGTCAATGTGAGAGAGCGAAGGATGCAGTAAGTGAGGAATAATGCATCGGAAAAGAGATACTCGACGCCCAAAAGAAAATCCTATCGTTTCCGTAGAAACGTTCTCGATTTGGAAAGACAATGCAGGGAACCCAGAGTACTTCATATGGACGCAAATTGTGTGTTAATTCGTCAATGTGAGTGAGCGAGGGATCCCGTAAAGGAGGAATAACGCATCGGACAAGAGATACTCAACTCCCAAAAGAAAATCGTATCGTTTCCGTAGAAACGTATCTCGATTTAGAAGGACAATGCCGGGAACCCAGAGTATTTCATATGGACGCAAATTGTGTATTAATTCGTCAATGTGGGGAAGCGAGGGATCCTGTAAAGGAGGAATAATGCATCGGAAGAGAGATACTCGACTCCCAAAAGAAAACCCTATCGTTTCCGTAGAAACTTATCTCGATTTAGAAGGACAATGCAGGGTACCCAGGGTATTTCAAATGGACGCAAATTGTTGTGTTAATTTGTCAATGTGAGGGAGCGAGGGATGCAGTAAAGGAGGAATAATGCATCGGAAGAGAGATACTCGACTCCCAAAAGAAAACCCTATCGTTTCCGTAGAAACGTATCTCGATTTAGAAGGACAATGCAGGGAACCCAGAGAATTTCATATGGACGCAAATTGTGTGTTAATTTGTCAATGTGACGGAGCGAGGGATGCAGTAAAGGAGGAATAATGCATCGGTAGAGAGATACTCGACTCCCAAAAGAAAACCCTATCGTTTCCGTAGAAACGTATCTCGATTTAGAAGGACAATGCAGGGTACCCAGGGTATTTCAAATGGACGCAAATTGTTGTGTTAATTTGTCAATGTGAGGGAGCGAGGGATGCATTAAAGGAGGAATAATGCATCGGAAGAGAGATACTCGACTCCCAAAGGAAAACCCTATCGTTTCCGTAGAAACGTATCTCGATTTAGAAGGACAATGCAGGGAACCCAACCTATTTCATATGGACGCAAATTGTGTTTTAATTTGTCAATGTGAGGGAGCGAGGGATGCAGTAAACGAGGAATAATGCATCGGAAGAGAGATACTCGACTCCCAAAAGAAAACCCTATCGTTTCCGTAGAAACGTATCTCGATTTAGAAGGACAATGCAGGGAACCCAGAGTATTTCATATGGACGCAAATTGTGTGTTAATTTGTCAATGTGAGGGAGCGAGGGATGCAGTAAAGGAGGAATAATGCATCGGAAGAGAGATACTCGACTCCCAAAAGGAAACCCTATCGTTTCCGTAGAAACGTATCTCGATTTAGAAGGACAATGCAGGGAACCCAGCGTATTTAATATGGACGCAAATTGTGTGTTAATTCGTCAATGTGAGATAGCGAAGGATGCAGTAAGT
Organism: Schistocerca nitens; assembly: GCF_023898315.1. Lineage (NCBI taxonomy): Eukaryota > Metazoa > Arthropoda > Insecta > Orthoptera > Acrididae > Schistocerca > Schistocerca nitens. The sequence goes on along the minus strand of NC_064618.1, from coordinate 36,437,310 downwards.
GAGGAATAATGCATCGGAAAAGAGATACTCGACGCCCAAAAGAAAATCCTATCGTTTCCGTAGAAACGTTCTCGATTTGGAAAGACAATGCAGGGAACCCAGAGTACTTCATATGGACGCAAATTGTGTGTTAATTCGTCAATGTGAGTGAGCGAGGGATCCCGTAAAGGAGGAATAACGCATCGGAAAAGAGATACTCGACTCCCAAAAGAAAATCGTATCGTTTCCGTAGAAACGTATCTCGATTTAGAAGGACAATGCAGGGAACCCAGAGAATTTCATATGGACGCAAATTGTGTGTTAATTTGTCAATGTGAGGGAGCGAGGGATGCAGTAAAGGAGGAATAATGCATCGGTAGAGAGATACTCGACTCCCAAAAGAAAACCCTATCGTTTCCGTAGAAACGTATCTCGATTTAGAAGGACAATGCAGGGTACCCAGGGTATTTCAAATGGACGCAAATTGTTGTGTTAATTTGTCAATGTGAGGGAGCGAGGGATGCAGTAAAGGAGGAATAATGCATCGGAAGAGAGATACTCGACTCCCAAAAGAAAACCCTATCGTTTCCGTAGAAACGTATCTCGATTTAGAAGGACAATGCAGGGTACCCAGGGTACTTCAAATGGACGCAAATTTTTGTGTTAATTTGTCAATGTGAGGGAGCGAGGGATGCAGTAAAGTAGGAATAATGCATCGGAAGAGAGATACTCGACTCCCAAAAGAAAACCCTATCGTTTCCGTAGAAACGTATCTCGATTTAGAAGGACAATGCAGGGTACCCAGGGTACTTCAAATGGACGCAAATTGTGTGTTAATTTGTCAATGTGAGGGAGCGAGGGATGCAGTAAAGGAGGAATAATGCATCGGAAGAGAGATACTAGACTCCCAAAAGAAAACCCTATCGTTTCCGCAGAAACGTATCTCGATTTAGAAGGACAATGCAGGGTACCCAGGGTATTTCGAATGGACGCAAATTGTTGTTTTAATTTGTCAATGTGAGGGAGCGAGGGATGCAGTAAAGTAGGAATAATGCATCGGAAGAGAGATACTCGACTTCCAAAAGAAAACCCTATCGTTTCCGTAGAAACGTATCTCGATTTAGAAGGACAATGCAGGGTACCCAGGGTATTTCAAATGGACGCAAATTGTTGTGTTAATTTATCAATGTGAGGGAGCGAGGGATGCAGTAAAGGAGGAATAATGCATCGGAAGAGAGATACTAGACTCCCAAAAGAAAACCCTATCGTTTCCGTAGAAACGTATCTCGATTTAGAAGGACAATGCAGGGTACCCAGGGTATTTCAAATGGACGCAAATTGTGTGCTAATTTGTCAATGTGAGGGAGCGAGGGATGCAGTAAAGTAGGAATAATGCATCGGAAGAGAGATACTAGACTCCCAAAAGAAAACCCTATCGTTTCCGTAGAGACGTATCTCGATTTAGAAGGACAATGCAGGGTACCCAGGGTATTTCAAATGGACGCAAATAGTTGTGTTAATTTGTCAATGTGAGGGAGCGAGGGATGCAGTAAAGGAGGAATAATGCATCGGAAGAGAGATACTCGACTCCCAAAAGAAAACCCTATCGTTTCCGTAGAAACGTATCTCGATTTAGAAGGACAATGCAGGGTACCCAGGGTACTTCAAATGGACGCAAATTTTTGTGTTAATTTGTCAATGTGAGGGAGCGAGGGATGCAGTAAAGTAGGAATAATGCATCGGAAGAGAGATACTCGACTCCTAAAAGAAAACCCTATCGTTTCCGTAGAAACGTATCTCGATTTAGAAGGACAATGCAGGGTACCCAGGGTACTTCAAATGGACGCAAATTGTGTGTTAATTTGTCAATGTGAGGGAGCGAGGGATGCAGTAAAGGAGGAATAATGCATCGGAAGAGAGATACTAGACTCCCAAAAGAAAACCCTATCGTTTCCGCAGAAACGTATCTCGATTTAGAAGGACAATGCAGGGTACCCAGGGTATTTCAAATGGACGCAAATTGTTGTGTTAATTTGTCAATGTGAGGGAGCGAGGGATGCAGTAAAGTAGGAATAATGCATCGGAAGAGAGATACTCGACTTCCAAAAGAAAACCCTATCGTTTCCGTAGAAACGTATCTCGATTTAGAAGGACAATGCAGGGTACCCAGGGTATTTCAAATGGACGCAAATTGTTGTGTTAATTTATCAATGTGAGGGAGCGAGGGATGCAGTAAAGGAGGAATAATGCATCGGAAGAGAGATACTAGACTCCCAAAAGAAAACCCTATCGTTTCCGCAGAAACGTATCTCGATTTAGAAGGACAATGCAGGGTACCCAGTGTATTTCAAATGGACGCAAATTGTTGTGTTAATTTGTCAATGTGAGGGAGCGAGGGATGCAGTAAAGGAGGAATAATGCATCGGAAGAGAGATACTAGACTCCCAAAAGAAAACCCTATCGTTTCCGTAGAAACGTATCTCGATTTAGAAGGACAATGCAGGGTACCCAGGATATTTCAAATGGACGCAAATTGTGTGCTAATTTGTCAATGTGAGGGAGCGAGGGATGCAGTAAAGTAGGAATAATGCATCGGAAGAGAGATACTAGACTCCCAAAAGAAAACCCTATCGTTTCCGTAGAGACGTATCTCGATTTAGAAGGACAATGCAGGGTACCCAGGGTATTTCAAATGGACGCAAATAGTTGTGTTAATTTGTCAATGTGAGGGAGCGAGGGATGCAGTAAAGGAGGAATAATGCATCGGAAGAGAGATACTCGACTCCTAAAAGAAAACCCTATCGTTTCCGTAGAAACGTATCTCGATTTAGAAGGACAATGCAGGGTACCCAGGGTACTTCAAATGGACGCAAATTGTGTGTTAATTTGTCAATGTGAGGGAGCGAGGGATGCAGTAAAGGAGGAATAATGCATCGGAAGAGAGATACTAGACTCCCAAAAGAAAACCCTATCGTTTCCGCAGAAACGTATCTCGATTTAGAAGGACAATGCAGGGTACCCAGGGTATTTCAAATGGACGCAAATTGTTGTGTTAATTTGTCAATGTGAGGGAGCGAGGGATGCAGTAAAGTAGGAATAATGCATCGGAAGAGAGATACTCGACTTCCAAAAGAAAACCCTATCGTTTCCGTAGAAACGTATCTCGATTTAGAAGGACAATGCAGGGTACCCAGGGTATTTCAAATGGACGCAAATTGTTGTGTTAATTTATCAATGTGAGGGAGCGAGGGATGCAGTAAAGGAGGAATAATGCATCGGAAGAGAGATACTAGACTCCCAAAAGAAAACCCTATCGTTTCCGCAGAAACGTATCTCGATTTAGAAGGACAATGCAGGGTACCCAGGGTATTTCAAATGGACGCAAATTGTTGTGTTAATTTGTCAATGTGAGGGAGCGAGGGATGCAGTAAAGGAGGAATAATGCATCGGAAGAGAGATACTAGACTCCCAAAAGAAAACCCTATCGTTTCCGCAGAAACGTATCTCGATTTAGAAGGACAATGCAGGGTACCCAGTGTATTTCAAATGGACGCAAATTGTTGTGTTAATTTGTCAATGTGAGGGAGCGAGGGATGCAGTAAAGGAGGAATAATGCATCGGAAGAGAGATACTAGACTCCCAAAAGAAACCCTATCGTTTCCGTAGAAACGTATCTCGATTTAGAAGGACAATGCAGGGTACCCAGGGTATTTCAAATGGACGCAAATTGTGTGCTAATTTGTCAATGTGAGGGTGCGAGGGATGCAGTAAAGGAGGAATAATGCATCGGAAGAGAGATACTAGACTCCCAAAAGAAAACCCTATCGTTTCCGCAGAAACGTATCTCGATTTAGAAGGACAATGCAGGGTACCCAGGTTATTTCAAATGGACGCAAATTGTTGTGTTAATTTGTCAATGTGAGGGAGCGAGGGATGCAGTAAAGGAGGAATAATGCATCGGAAGAGAGATACTCGACTCCCAAAAGAAAACCCTATCGTTTCCGTAGAAACGTATCTCGATTTAGAAGGACAATGCAGGGTACCCAGGGTATTTCAAATGGACGCAAATTGTTGTGTTGATTTGTCAATGTGAGGGAGCGAGGGATGCAGTAAAGGAGGAATAATGCATCGGAAGAGAGATACTAGACTCCCAAAAGAAAACCCTATCGTTTCCGTAGAAACGTATCTCGATTTAGAAGGACAATGCAGGGAACCCAGAGTATTTCATATGGACGCAAATTATGTGTTAATTCGTCAATGTGCGTGAGCGAGGGATGCAGTAAAGGAGGAATAATGCATCGGTAGAGAGATACTCGACTCCCAAAAGAAAACCCTATCGTTTCCGTAGAAACGTATCTCGATTCAGAAGGACAATGCAGGGAACCCAGAGAATTTCATATGGACGCAAATTGTGTGTTAATTTGTCAATGTGACGGAGCGAGGGATGCAGTAAAGTAGGAATAATGCATCGGAAAAGAGATACTCGACGCCCAAAAGAAAATCCTATCAATTCCGTAGAAACGTTCTCGATTTGGAAAGACAATGCAGGGAACCCAGAGTACTTCATATGGACGCAAATTGTGTGTTAATTCGTCAATGTGAGTGAGCGAGGGATCCCGTAAAGGAGGAATAACGCATCGGACATGAGATACTCAACTCCCAAAAGAAAATCGTATCGTTTCCGTAGAAACGTATCTCGATTTAGAAGGACAATGCCGGGAACCCAGAGTATTTCATATGGACGCAAATTGTGTATTAATTCGTCAATGTGGGGAAGCGAGGGATCCTGTAAAGGAGGAATAATGCATCGGAAGAGAGATACTCGACTCCCAAAAGAAAACCCTATCGTTTCCGTAGAAACTTATCTCGATTTAGAAGGACAATGCAGGGAACCCAGGGTATTTCAAATGGACGCAAATTGTTGTGTTAATTTGTGAATGTGAGGGAGCGAGGGATGCAGTAAAGGAGGAATAATGCATCGGAAGAGAGATACTCGACTCCCAAAAGAAAACACTATCGTTTCCGTAGAAACGTATCTCGATTTAGAAGGACAATGCAGGGAACCCAGAGAATTTCATATGGACGCAAATTGTGTGTTAATTTGTCAATGTGACGGAGCGAGGGATGCAGTAAAGGAGGAATAATGCATCGGTAGAGAGATACTCGACTCCCAAAAGAAAACCCTATCGTTTCCGTAGAAACGTATCTCGATTCAGAAGGACAATGCAGGGTACCCAGGGTATTTCAAATGGACGCAAATTGTTGTGTTAATTTGTCAATGTGAGGGAGCGAGGGATGCATTAAAGGAGGAATAATGCATCGGAAGAGAGATACTCGACTCCCAAAGCAAAACCCTATCGTTTCCGTAGAAACGTATCTCGATTTAGAAGGACAATGCAGGGAACCCAACCTATTTCATATGGACGCAAATTGTGTGTTAATTTGTCAATGTGAGGGAGCGAGGGATGCAGTAAACGAGGAATAATGCATCGGAAGAGAGATACTCGACTCCCAAAAGAAAACCCTATCGTTTCCGTAGAAACGTATCTCGATTTAGAAGGACAATGCAGGGAACCCAGAGTATTTCATATGGACGCAAATTGTGTGTTAATTTGTCAATGTGAGGGAGCGAGGGATGCAGTAAAGGAGGAATAATGCATCGGAAGAGAGATACTCGACTCCCAAAAGGAAAACCTATCGTTTCCGTAGAAACGTATCTCGATTTAGAAGGACAATGCAGGGAACCCAGGGTATTTAATATGGACGCAAATTGTGTGTTAATTCGTCAATGTGAGATAGCGAAGGATGCAGTAAGTGAGGAATAATGCATCGGAAAAGAGATACTCGACGCCCAAAAGAAAATCCTATCGTTTTCGTAGAAACGTTCTCGATTTGGAAAGACAATGCAGGGAACCCAGAGTACTTCATATGGACGCAAATTGTGTGTTAATTCGTCAATGTGAGTGAGCGAGGGATCCCGTAAAGGAGGAATAACGCATCGGAAAAGAGATACTCGACTCCCAAAAGAAAATCGTATCGTTTCCGTAGAAACGTATCTCGATTTAGAAGGACAATGCAGGGAACCCAGAGAATTTCATATGGACGCAAATTGTGTGTTAATTTGTCAATGTGAGGGAGCGAGGGATGCAGCAAAGGAGGAATAAAGCATCGGTAGAGAGATACTCGACTCCCAAAGAAAACCCTATCGTTTCCGTAGAAACGTATCTCGATTTAGAAGGACAATGCAGGGTACCCAGGGTATTTCAAATGGACGCAAATTGTTGTGTTAATTTGTCAATGTGAGGGAGCGAGGGATGCAGTAAAGGAGGAATAATGCATCGGAAGAGAGATACTCGACTCCCAAAAGAAAACCCTATCGTTTCCGTAGAAACGTATCTCGATTTAGAAGGACAATGCAGGGTACCCAGGGTACTTCAAATGGACGCAAATTTTTGTGTTAATTTGTCAATGTGAGGGAGCGAGGGATGCAGTACAGTAGGAATAATGCATCGGAAGAGAGATACTCGACTCCCAAAAGAAAACCCTATCGTTTCCGTAGAAACGTATCTCGATTTAGAAGGACAATGCAGGGTACCCAGGGTACTTCAAATGGACGCAAATTGTGTGTTAATTTGTCAATGTGAGGGAGCGAGGGATGCAGTAAAGGAGGAATAATGCATCGGAAGAGAGATACTAGACTCCCAAAAGAAAACCCTATCGTTTCCGCAGAAACGTATCTCGATTTAGAAGGACAATGCAGGGTACCCAGGGTATTTCGAATGGACGCAAATTGTTGTGTTAATTTGTCAATGTGAGGGAGCGAGGGATGCAGTAAAGTAGGAATAATGCATCGGAAGAGAGATACTCGACTTCCAAAAGAAAACCCTATCGTTTCCGTAGAAACGTATCTCGATTTAGAAGGACAATGCAGGGTACCCAGGGTATTTCAAATGGACGCAAATAGTTGTGTTGATTTGTCAATGTGAGGGAGCGAGGGATGCAGTAAAGGAGGAATAATGCATCGGAAGAGAGATACTCGACTCCCAAAAGAAAACCCTATCGTTTCCGTAGAAACGTATCTCGATTTAGAAGGACAATGCAGGGTACCCAGGGTACTTCAAATGGACGCAAATTGTGTGTTAATTTGTCAATGTGAGGGAGCGAGGGATGCAGTAAAGGAGGAATAATGCATCGGAAGAGAGATACTCGACTCCCAAAAGAAAACCCTATCGTTTCCGTAGAAACGTATCTCGATTTAGAAGGACAATGCAGGGAACCCAGAGAATTTCATATGGACGCAAATTGTGTGTTAATTTGTCAATGTGAGGGAGCGAGGGATGCAGTAAAGGAGGAATAATGCATCGGTAGAGAGATACTCGACTCCCAAAAGAAAACCCTATCGTTTCCGTAGAAACGTATCTCGATTTAGAAGGACAATGCAGGGTACCCAGGGTATTTCAAATGGACGCAAATTGTTGTGTTAATTTGTCAATGTGAGGGAGCGAGGGATGCAGTAAAGGAGGAATAATGCATCGGAAGAGAGATACTCGACTCCCAAAAGAAAACCCTATCGTTTCCGTAGAAACGTATCTCGATTTAGAAGGACAATGCAGGGTACCCAGGGTACTTCAAATGGACGCAAATTTTTGTGTTAATTTGTCAATGTGAGGGAGCGAGGGATGCAGTAAAGTAGGAATAATGCATCGGAAGAGAGATACTCGACTCCCAAAAGAAAACCCTATCGTTTCCGTAGAAACGTATCTCGATTTAGAAGGACAATGCAGGGTACCCAGGGTACTTCAAATGGACGCAAATTGTGTGTTAATTTGTCAATGTGAGGGAGCGAGGGATGCAGTAAAGGAGGAATAATGCATCGGAAGAGAGATACTAGTCTCCCAAAAGAAAACCCTATCGTTTCCGCAGAAACGTATCTCGATTTAGAAGGACAATGCAGGGTACCCAGGGTATTTCAAATGGACGCAAATTGTTGTGTTAATTTGTCAATGTGAGGGAGCGAGGGATGCAGTAAAGTAGGAATAATGCATCGGAAGAGAGATACTCGACTTCCGAAAGAAAACCCTATCGTTTCCGTAGAAACGTATCTCGATTTAGAAGGACAATGCAGGGTACCCAGGGTATTTCAAATGGACGCAAATTGTTGTGTTATTTTATCAATGTGAGGGAGCGAGGGATGCAGTAAAGGAGGAATAATGCATCGGAAGAGAGATACTAGACTCCCAAAAGAAAACCCTATCGTTTCCGCAGAAACGTATCTCGATTTAGAAGGACAATGCAGGGTACCCAGGGGATTTCAAATGGACGCAAATTGTTGTGTTGATTTGTCATTGTGAGGGAGCGAGGGATGCAGTAAAGGAGGAATAATGCATCGGAAGAAAACCCTATCGTTTCCGCAGAAACGTATCTCGATTTAGAAGGACAATGCAGGGTACCCAGTGTATTTCAAATGGACGCAAATTGTTGTGTTAATTTGTCAATGGAATTTCATATGGACGCAAATTGTGTGTTAATTTGTCAATGTGAGGGAGCGAGGGATGCAGTAAAGGAGGAATAATGCATCGGAAGAGAGATACTAGACTCCCAAAAGAAAACCCTATCGTTTCCGCAGAAACGTATCTCGATTTAGAAGGACAATGCAGGGTACCCAGGGGATTTAAAATGGACGCAAATTGTTGTGTTGATTTGTCATTGTGAGGGAGCGAGGGATGCAGTAAAGGAGGAATAATGCATCGGAAGAAAACCCTATCGTTTCCGCAGAAACGTATCTCGATTTAGAAGGACAATGCAGGGTACCCAGTGTATTTCAAATGGACGCAAATTGTTGTGTTAATTTGTCAATGTGAGGGAGCGAGGGATGCAGTAAAGGAGGAATAATGCATCGGAAGAGAGATACTCGACTCCCAAAGGAAAACCCTATCGTTTCCGTAGAAACGTATCTCGATTTAGAAGGACAATGCAGGGAACCCAAACTATTTCATATGGACGCAAATTGTGTGTTAATTTGTCAGTGTGAGGGAGCGAGGGATGCAGTAAACGAGGAATAATGCATCGGAAGAGAGATACTCGACTCCCAAAAGAAAACCCTATCGTTTCCGTAGAAACGTATCTCGATTTAGAAGGACAATGCAGGGAACCCAGAGTATTTCATATGGACGCAAATTATGTGTTAATTTGTCAATGTGAGGGAGCGAGGGATGCAGTAAAGGAGGAATAATGCATCGGAAGAGAGATACTCGACTCCCAAAAGAAAACCCTATCGTTTCCGTAGAAACGTATCTCGATTTAGAAGGACAATGCAGGGAACCCAGGGTATTTAATATGGACGCAAATTGTGTGTTAATTCGTCAATGTGAGATAGCGGAGGATGCAGTAAGTGAGGAATAATGCATCGGAAAAGAGATACTCGACGCCCAAAAGAAAATCCTATCGTTTCCGTAGAAACGTTCTCGATTTGGAAAGACAATGCAGGGAACCCAGAGTACTTCATATGGACGCAAATTGTGTGTTAATTCGTCAATGTGAGTGAGCGAGGGATCCCGTAAAGGAGGAATAACGCATCGGAAAAGAGATACTCGACTCCCAAAAGAAAATCGTATCGTTTCCGTAGAAACGTATCTCGATTTAGAAGGACAATGCAGGGAACCCAGAGTATTTCACATGGACGCAAATTGTGTGTTAATTCGTCAATGTGGGTAAGCGAGGGATCCCGTAAAGGAGGAATAATGCATCGGAAGAGAGATACTCGACTCCCAAAAGAAAACCCTATCGTTTCCGTAGAAACGTATCTCGATTTAGAAGGACAATGCAGGGTACCCATGGTATTTCAAATGGACGCAAATTGTTGTGTTAATTTGTGAATGTGAGGGAGCGAGGGATGCAGTAAAGGAGGAATAATGCATCGGAAGAGAGATACTATACACCCAAAAGGAAACCCTATCGTTTCCATAGAAACGTATCTCGATTTAGAAGGACAATGCAGGGAACCCAGAGAATTTCATATGGACGCAAATTGTGTGTTAATTTGTCAATGTGAGGGAGCGAGGGATGCAGTAAAGGAGGAATAATGCATCGGTAGAGAGATACTCGACTCCCAAAAGAAAACCCTATCGTTTCCGTAGAAACGTATCTCGATTTAGAAGGACAATGCAGGGTACCCAGGGTATTTCAAATGGACGCAAATTGTTGTGTTAATTTGTCAATGTGAGGGAGCGAGGGATGCAGTAAAGGAGGAATAATGCATCGGAAGAGAGATACTCGACTCCCAAAAGAAAACCCTATCGTTTCCGTAGAAACGTATCTCGATTTAGAAGGACAATGCAGGGTACCCAGGGTACTTCAAATGGACGCAAATTTTTGTGTTAATTTGTCAATGTGAGGGAGCGAGGGATGCAGTAAAGTAGGAATAATGCATCGGAAGAGAGATACTCGACTCCCAAAAGAAAACCCTATCGTTTCCGTAGAAACGTATCTCGATTTAGAAGGACAATGCAGGGTACCCAGGGTATTTCAAATGGACGCAAATTGTTGTGTTAATTTATCAATGTGAGGGAGCGAGGGATGCAGTAAAGGAGGAATAATGCATCGGAAGAGAGATACTAGACTGCCAAAAGAAAACCCTATCGTTTCCGCAGAAACGTATCTCGATTTAGAAGGACAATGCAGGGTACCCAGGGTATTTCAAATGGACGCAAATTGTTGTGTTGATTTGTCAATGTGAGGGAGCGAGGGATGCAGTAAAGGAGGAATAATGCATCGGAAGAGAGATACTAGACTCCCAAAAGAAAACCCTATCGTTTCCGCAGAAACGTATCTCGATTTAGAAGGACAATGCAGGGTACCCAGTGTATTTCAAATGGACGCAAATTGTTGTGTTAATTTGTCAATGTGAGGGAGCGAGGGATGCAGTAAAGGAGGAATAATGCATCGGAAGAGAGATACTAGACTCCCAAAAGAAAACCCTATCGTTTCCGTAGAAACGTATCTCGATTTAGAAGGACAATGCAGGGTACCCAGGGTATTTCAAATGGACGCAAATTGTGTGCTAATTTGTCAATGTGAGGGAGCGAGGGATGCAGTAAAGTAGGAATAATGCATCGGAAGAGAGATACTAGACTCCCAAAAGAAAACCCTATCGTTTCCGTAGAGACGTATCTCGATTTAGAGGGACAATGCAGGGTACCCAGGGTATTTCAAATGGACGCAAATAGTTGTGTTAATTTGTCAATGTGAGGGAGCGAGGGATGCAGTAAAGGAGGAATAATGCATCGGTAGAGAGATACTCGACTCCCAAAAGAAAACCCTATCGTTTCCGTAGAAACGTATCTCGATTTAGAAGGACAATGCAGGGTACCCAGGGTATTTCAAATGGACGCAAATTGTTGTGTTAATTTGTCAATGTGAGGGAGCGAGGGATGCAGTAAAGGAGGAATAATGCATCGGAAGAGAGATACTCGACTCCCAAAAGAAAACCCTATCGTTTCCGTAGAAACGTATCTCGATTTAGAAGGACAATGCAGGGAACCCAGAGAATTTCATATGGACGCAAATTGTGTGTTAATTTGTCAATGTGAGGGAGCGAGGGATGCAGTAAAGGAGGAATAATGCATCGGTAGAGAGATACTCGACTCCCAAAAGAAAACCCTATCGTTTCCGTAGAAACGTATCTCGATTTAGAAGGACAATGCAGGGTACCCAGGGTATTTCAAATGGACGCAAATTGTTGTGTTAATTTGTCAATGTGAGGGAGCGAGGGATGCAGTAAAGGAGGAATAATGCATCGGAAGAGAGATACTCGACTCCCAAAAGAAAACCCTATCGTTTCCGTAGAAACGTATCTCGATTTAGAAGGACAATGCAGGGTACCCAGGGTACTTCAAATGGACGCAAATTTTTGTGTTAATTTGTCAATGTGAGGGAGCTAGGGATGCAGTAAAGTAGGAATAACGCATCGGAAGAGAGATACTCGACTCCCAAAAGAAAACCCTATCGTTTCCGTAGAAACGTATCTCGATTTAGAAGGACAATGCAGGGTACCCAGGGTACTTCAAATGGACGCAAATTGTGTGTTAATTTGTCAATGTGAGGGAGCGAGGGATGCAGTAAAGGAGGAATAATGCATCGGAAGAGAGATACTAGACTCCCAAAAGAAAACCCTATCGTTTCCGCAGAAACGTATCTCGATTTAGAAGGACAATGCAGGGTACCCAGGGTATTTCAAATGGACGCAAATTGTTGTGTTAATTTGTCAATGTGAGGGAGCGAGCGATGCAGTAAAGTAGGAATAATGCATCGGAAGAGAGATACTCGACTTCCAAAAGAAAACCCTATCGTTTCCGTAGAAACGTATCTCGATTTAGAAGGACAATGCAGGGTACCCAGGGTATTTCAAATGGACGCAAATTGTTGTGTTAATTTGTCAATGTGAGGGAGCGAGGGATGCAGTAAAGGAGGAATAATGCATCGGAAGAGAGATACTAGACTCCCAAAAGAAAACCCTATCGTTTCCGCAGAAACGTATCTCGATTTAGAAGGACAATGCAGGGTACCCAGGGTATTTCAAATGGACGCAAATTGTTGTGTTAATTTGTCAATGTGAGGGAGCGAGGGATGCAGTAAAGGAGGAATAATGCATCGGAAGAGAGATACTCGACTCCCAAAAGAAAACCCTATCGTTTCCGTAGAAACGTATCTCGATTTAGAAGGACAATGCAGGGTACCCAGGGTATTTCAAATGGACGCAAATTGTTGTGTTGATTTGTCAATGTGAGGGAGCGAGGGATGCAGTAAAGGAGGAATAATGCATCGGAAGAGAGATACTAGACTCCCAAAAGAAAACCCTATCGTTTCCGCAGAAACGTATCTCGATTTAGAAGGACAATGCAGGGTACCCAGGGTATTTCAAATGGACGCAAATTGTTGTGTTAATTTGTCAATGTGAGGGAGCGAGGGATGCAGTAAAGGAGGAATAATGCATCGGAAGAGAGATACTAGACTCCCAAAAGAAAACCCTATCGTTTCCGTAGAAACGTATCTCGATTTAGAAGGACAATGCAGGGTACCCAGGGTATTTCAAATGGACGCAAATTGTGTGTTAATTTGTCAATGTGAGGGAGCGAGGGATGCAGTAAAGTAGGAATAATGCATCGGAAGAGAGATACTAGACTCCCAAAAGAAAACCCTATCGTTTCCGTAGAGACGTATCTCGATTTAGAAGGACAATGCAGGGTACCCAGGGTATTTCAAATGGACGCAAATAGTTGTGTTAATTTGTCAATGTGAGGGAGCGAGGGATGCAGTAAAGGAGGAATAATGCATCGGAAGAGAGATACTCGACTCCCAAAAGAAAACCCTATCGTTTCCGTAGAAACGTATCTCGATTTAGAAGGACAATGCAGGGTACCCAGGGTACTTCAAATGGATGCAAATTGTGTGTTAATTTGTCAATGTGAGGGAGCGGGGGATGCAGTAAAGGAGGAATAATGCATCGGAAGAGAGATACTAGACTCCCAAAAGAAAACCCTATCGTTTCCGCAGAAACGTATCTCGATTTAGAAGGACAATGCAGGGTAACCAGGGTATTTCAAATGGACGCAAATTGTTGTGTTAATTTGTCAATGTGAGGGAGCGAGGGATGCAGTAAAGTAGGAATAATGCATCGGAAGAGAGATACTCGACTCCCAAAAGAAAACCCTATCGTTTCCGTAGAAACGTATCTCGATTTAGAAGGACAATGCAGGGTACCCAGGGTATTTCAAATGGACGCAAATTGTTGTGTTAATTTGTCAATGTGAGGGAGCGAGGGATGCAGTAAAGGAGGAATAATGCATCGGAAGAGAGATACTAGACTACCAAAAGAAAACCCTATCGTTTCCGCAGAAACGTATCTCGATTTAGAAGGACAATGCAGGGTACCCAGGGTATTTCAAATGGACGCAAATTGTTGTGTTAATTTGTCAATGTGAGGGAGCGAGGGATGCAGTAAAGGAGGAATAATGCATCGGAAGAGAGATACTCGACTCCCAAAAGAAAACCCTAACCTTTCCGTAGAAACGTATCTCGATTTAGAAGGACAATGCAGGGTACCCAGGGTACTTCAAATGGACGCAAATTGTGTGTTAATTTGTCAATGTGAGGGAGCGAGGGATGCAGTAAAGGAGGAATAATGCATCGGAAGAGAGATACTAGACTCCCAAAAGAAAACCCTATCGTTTCCGTAGAAACGTATCTCGATGTAGAAGGACAATGCAGGGTACCCAGGGTATTTCAAATGGACGCAAATTGTTGTGTTAATTTGTCAATGTGAGGGAGCGAGGGATGCAGTAAAGTAGGAATAATGCATCGGAAGAGAGATACTCGACTCCCAAAAGAAAACCCTATCGTTTCCGTAGAAACGTATCTCGATTTAGAAGGACAATGCAGGGTACCCAGGGTATTTCAAATGGACGAAAAATTGTGTGTTAATTTGTCAATGTGAGGGAGCGAGGGATGCAGTAAAGGAGGAATAATGCATCGGAAGAGAGATACTAGACTCCCAAAAGAAAACCCTATCGTTTCCACAGAAACGTATCTCGATTTAGAAGGACAATGCAGGGTACCCAGGGTATTCCAAATGGACGCAAATTGTTGTGTTAATTTGTCAATGTGAGGGAGCGAGGGATGCAGTAAAGGAGGAATAATGCATCGGAAGAGAGATACTAGACTCCCGAAAGAAAACCCTATCGTTTCCGCAGAAACGTATCTCGATTTAGAAGGACAATGCAGGGTACCCAGGGTACTTCAAATGGACGCAAATTGTTGTGTTAATTTGTCAATGTGAGGGAGCGAGGGATGCAGTAAAGTAGGAATAATGCATCGGAAGAGAGATACTCGACTCCCAAAAGAAAACCCTATCGTTTCCGTAGAAACGTATCTCGATTTAGAAGGACAATGCAGGGTACCCAGGGTATTTCAAATGGACGCAAATAGTTGTGTTAATTTGTCAATGTGAGGGAGCGAGGGATGCAGTAAAGGAGGAATAATGCATCGGAAGAGAGATACTCGACTCCCAAAAGAAAACCCTATCGTTTCCGTAGAAACGTATCTCGATTTAGAAGGACAATGCAGGGTACCCAGGGTATTTCAAATGGACGAAAAATTGTGTGTTAATTTGTCAATGTGAGGGAGCGAGGGATGCAGTAAAGGAGGAATAATGCATCGGAAGAGAGATACTAGACTCCCAAAAGAAAACCCTATCGTTTCCGTAGAAACGTATCTCGATTTAGAAGGACAATGCAGGGTACCCAGGGTATTTCAAATGGACGCAAATTGTTAGTTAATTTGTCAATGTGAGGGAGCGAGGGATGCAGTAAAGGAGGAATAATGCATCGGAAGAGAGATACTCGACTCCCAAAAGAAAACCGTATCGTTTCCGTACAAACGTATCTCGATTTAGAAGGACAATGCAGGGAACCCAGAGTATTTCATATGGACGAAAATTGTGTGTTAATTTGTCAATGTGAGGGAGCGAGGGATGCAGTAAAGGAGGAATAATGCATCGGAAGAGAGATACTCGACTCCCAAAAGAAAACCCTATCGTTTCCGTAGAGACGTATCTCGATTTAGAAGGACAATGCAGGGTACCCAGGGTACTTCAAATGGACGCAAATTGTTGTGTTAATTTGTCAATGTGAGGGAGCGAGGGATGCAGTAAAGTAGGAATAATGCATCGGAAGAGAGATACTCGACTCCCAATAGAAAACCCTATCGTTTCCGTAGAAACGTATCTCGATTTAGAAGGACAATGCAGGGTACCCAGGGTATTTCAAATGGACGCAAATTGTGTGTTAATTTGTCAATGTGAGGGAGCGAGGGATGCAGTAAAGGAGGAATAATGCATCGGAAGAGAGATACTCGACTCCCAAAAGAAAACCCTATCGTTTCCGTAGAAACGTATCTCGATTTAGAAGGACAATGCAGGGAACCCAGAGTATTTCATATGGACGCAAATTGTGTGTTAATTTGTCAATGTGAGGGAGCGAGGGATGCAGTAAAGGAGGAATAATGCATCGGAAGAGAGATACTCGACTCCCAAAAGAAAACCCTATCGTTTCCGTAGAAACGTATCTCGATTTAGAAGGACAATGCAGGGTACACAGGGTACTTCAAATGGACGCAAATTGTTGTGTTAATTTGTCAATGTGAGGGAGCGAGGGATGCAGTAAAGTAGGAATAATGCATCGAAAGAGAGATACTCGACTCCCAAAAGAAAACCCTATCGTTTCCGTAGAAACGTATCTCGATTTAGAAGGACAATGCAGGGTAACCAGGGTATTTCAAATGGACGCAAATTGTGTGTTAATTTGTCAATGTGAGGGAGCGAGGGATGCAGTAAAGGAGGAATAATGCATCGGAAGAGAGATACTCGTCTCCCAAAAGAAAACCCTATCGTTTCCGTAGAAACGTATCTCGATTTAGAAGGACAATGCAGGGAACCCAGAGTATTTCATATGGACGCAAATTGTGTGTTAATTTGACAATGTGAGGGAGCGAGGGATGCAGTAAAGGAGGAATAATGCATCGGAAGAGAGATACTCGACTCCCAAAAGAAAACCCTATCGTTTCCGTAGAAACGTATCTCGATTTAGAAGGACAATGCAGGGTACCCAGGGTACTTCAAATGGACGCAAATTGTTGTGTTAATTTGTCAATGTGAGGGAGCGAGGGATGCAGTAAAGTAGGAATAATGCATCGGAAGAGAGATACTCGACTCCCAAAAGAAAACCCTATCGTTTCCGTAGAAACGTATCTCGATTTAGAAGGACAATGCAGGGTACCCAGGGTATTTCAAATGGACGCAAATTGTGTGTTAATTTGTCAATGTGAGGGAGCGAGGGATGCAGTAAAGAAGGAATAATGCATCGGAAGAGAGATACTCGACTCCCAAAAGAAAACCCTATCGTTTCCGTAGAAACGTATCTCGATTTAGAAGGACAATGCAGGGAACCCAGAGTATTTCATATGGACGCAAATTGTGTGTTAATTTGTCAATGTGAGGGAGCGAGGGATGCAGTAAAGGAGGAATAATGCATCGGAAGAGAGATACTCGACTCCCAAAAGAAAACCCTATCGTTTCCGTAGAAACGTATCTCGATTTAGAAGGACAATGCAGGGAACCCAGAGTATTTCATATGGACGCAAATTGTGTGTTAATTTGTCAATGTGAGGGAGCGAGGGATGCAGTAAAGGAGGAATAATGCATCGGAAGAGAGATACTCGACTCCCAAAAGAAAACCCTATCGTTTCCGTAGAAACGTATCTCGATTTAGAAGGACAATGCAGGGTACCCAGGGTACTTCAAATGGACGCAAATTTTTGTGTTAATTTGTCAATGTGAGGGAGCGAGGGATGCAGTAAAGGAGGAATAATGCATCGGAAGAGAGATACTCGACTCCCAAAAGAAAACCCTATCGTTTCCGTAGAAACGTATCTCGATTTAGAAGGACAATGCAGGGTACCCAGGGTATATCAAATGGACGCAAATTGTGTGTTAATTTGTCAATGTGAGGGAGCGAGGGATGCAGTAAAGGAGGAATAATGCATCGGAAGAGAGATACTAGACTCCCAAAAGAAAACCCTATCGTTTCCGTAGAAACGTATCTCGATTTAGAAGGACAATGCAGGGTACCCAGGGTATTTCAAATGGACGCAAATTGTTGTGTTAATTTGTCAATGTGAGGGAGCGAGGGATGCAGTAAAGGAGGAATAATGCATCGGAAGAGAGATACTCGACTCCCAAAAGAAAACCCTATCGTTTCCGTAGAGACGTATCTCGATTTAGAAGGACAATGCAGGTTACCCAGGGTATTTCAAATGGACGCAAATTGTGTGTTAATTTGTGAATGTGAGGGAGCGAGGGATGCAGTAAAGGAGGAATAATGCATCGGAAGAGAGATACTCGACTCCCAAAAGAAAACACTATGGTTTCCGTAGAAACGTATCTCGATTTAGAAGGACAATGCAGGGTACCCAGGGTATTTCAAATGGACGCAAATTGTTGTGTTAATTTGTCAATGTGAGGGAGCGAGGGATGCAGTAAAGGAGGAATAATGCATCGGAAGAGAGATACTCGACTCCCAAAAGAAAACCCTATCGTTTCCGTAGAAACGTATCTCGATTTAGAAGGACAATGCAGGGTACACAGGGTATTTCAAATGGACGCAAATTGTGTGTTAATTTGTCAATGTGAGGGAGCGAGGGATGCAGTAAAGGAAGAATAATGCATCGGAAGAGAGATACTAGACTCCCAAAAGAAAACCCTATCGTTTCCGTAGAAACGTATCTCGATGTAGAAGGACAATGCAGGGTACCCAGGGTATTTCAAATGGAAGCAAATTGTTGTGTTAATTTGTCAATGTGAGGGAGCGAGGGATGCAATAAAGTAGGAATAATGCATCGGAAGAGAGATACTCGACTCCCAAAAGAAAACCCTATCGTTTCCGTAGAAACGTATCTCGATTTAGAAGGACAATGCAGGGTACCCAGGGTATTTCAAATGGACGCAAATTGTTGTGTTAATTTGTCAATTTGAGGGAGCGAGGGATGCAGTAAAGGAGGAATAATGCATCGGAAGAGAGATACTAGACTCCCGAAAGAAAACCCTATCGTTTCCGCAGAAACGTATCTCGATTTAGAAGGACAATGCAGGGTACCCAGGGTACTTCAAATGGACGCAAATTGTTGTGTTAATTTGTCAATGTGAGGGAGCGAGGGATGCAGTAAAGTAGGAATAATGCATCGGAAGATAGATACTCGACTCCCAAAAGAAAACCCTATCGTTTCCGTAAAAACGTATCTCGATTTAGAAGGACAATGCAGGGTACCCAGGGTATTTCAAATGGACGCAAATAGTTGTGTTAATTTGTCAATGTGAGGGAGCGAGGGATGCAGTAAAGGAGGAATAATGCATCGGAAGAGAGATACTCGACTCCCAAAAGAAAACCCTATCGTTTCCGTAGAAACGTATCTCGATTTAGAAGGACAATGCAGGGTACCCAGGGTACTTCAAATGGACGCAAATTGTTGTGTTAATTTGTCAATGTGAGGGAGCGAGGGATGCAGTAAAGTAGGAATAATGCATCGGAAGAGAGATACTCGACTCCCAAAAGAAAACCCTATCGTTTCCGTAGAAACGTATCTCGATTTAGAAGGACAATGCAGGGAACCCAGGGTATTTCAAATGGACGCAAATTGTGTGTTAATTTGTCAATGTGAGGGAGCGAGGGATGCAGTAAAGGAGGAATAATGCATCGGAAGAGAGATACTCGACTCCCAAAAGAAAACCCTATCGTTTCCGTAGAAACGTATCTCGATTTAGAAGGACAATGCAGGGAACCCAGAGTATTTCATATGGACGAAAATTGTGTGTTAATTTGTCAATGTGAGGGAGCGAGGGATGCAGTAAAGGAGGAATAATGCATCGGAAGAGAGATACTCGACTCCCAAAAGAAAACCCTATCGTTTCCGTAGAGACGTATCTCGATTTAGAAGGACAATGCAGGGTACCCAGGGTACTTCAAATGGACGCAAATTGTTGTGTTAATTTGTCAATGTGAGGGAGCGAGGGATGCAGTAAAGTAGGAATAATGCATCGGAAGAGAGATACTCGACTCCCAAAAGAAAACCCTATCGTTTCCGTAGAAACGTATCTCGATTTAGAAGGACAATGCAGGGTACCCAGGGTATTTCAAATGGACGCAAATTGTGTGTTAATTTGTCAATGTGAGGGAGCGAGGGATGCAGTAAAGGAGGAATAATGCATCGGAAGAGAGATACTCGACTCCCAAAAGAAAACCCTATCGTTTCCGTAGAAACGTATCTCGATTTAGAAGGACAATGCAGGGAACCCAGAGTATTTCATATGGACGCAAATTGTGTGTTAATTTGTCAATGTGAGGGAGCGAGGGATGCAGTAAAGGAGGAATAATGCATCGGAAGAGAGATACTCGACTCCCAAAAGAAAACCCTATCGTTTCCGTAGAAACGTATCTCGATTTAGAAGGACAATGCAGGGTACACAGGGTACTTCAAATGGACGCAAATTGTTGTGTTAATTTGTCAATGTGAGGGAGCGAGGGATGCAGTAAAGTAGGAATAATGCATCGGAAGAGAGATACTCGACTCCCAAAAGAAAACCCTATCGTTTCCGTAGAAACGTATCTCGATTTAGAAGGACAATGCAGGGTAACCAGGGTATTTCAAATGGACGCAAATTGTGTGTTAATTTGTCAATGTGAGGGAGCGAGGGATGCAGTAAAGGAGGAATAATGCATCGGAAGAGAGATACTCGACTCCCAAAAGAAAACCCTATCGTTTCCGTAGAAACGTATCTCGATTTAGAAGGACAATGCAGGGAACCCAGAGTATTTCATATGGACGCAAATTGTGTGTTAATTTGACAATGTGAGGGAGCGAGGGATGCAGTAAAGGAGGAATAATGCATCGGAAGAGAGATACTCGACTCCCAAAAGAAAACCCTATCGTTTCCGTAGAAACGTATCTCGATTTAGAAGGACAATGCAGGGTACCCAGGGTACTTCAAATGGACGCAAATTGTTGTGTTAATTTGTCAATGTGAGGGAGCGAGGGATGCAGTAAAGTAGGAATAATGCATCGGAAGAGAGATACTCGACTCCCAAAAGAAAACCCTATCGTTTCCGTAGAAACGTATCTCGATTTAGAAGGACAATGCAGGGTACCCAGGGTATTTCAAATGGACGCAAATAGTGTGTTAATTTGTCAATGTGAGGGAGCGAGGGATGCAGTAAAGAAGGAATAATGCATCGGAAGAGAGATACTCGACTCCCAAAAGAAAACCCTATCGTTTCCGTAGAAACGTATCTCGATTTAGAAGGACAATGCAGGGAACCCAGAGTATTTCATATGGACGCAAATTGTGTGTTAATTTGTCAATGTGAGGGAGCGAGGGATGCAGTAAAGGAGGAATAATGCATCGGAAGAGAGATACTCGACTCCCAAAAGAAAACCCTATCGTTTCCGTAGAAACGTATCTCGATTTAGAAGGACAATGCAGGGAACCCAGAGTATTTCATATGGACGCAAATTGTGTGTTAATTTGTCAATTTGAGGGAGCGAGGGATGCAGTAAAGGAGGAATAATGCATCGGAAGAGAGATACTCGACTCCCAAAAGAAAACCCTATCGTTTCCGTAGAAACGTATCTCGATTTAGAAGGACAATGCAGGGTACCCAGGGTACTTCAAATGGACGCAAATTTTTGTGTTAATTTGTCAATGTGAGGGAGCGAGGGATGCAGTAAAGGAGGAATAATGCATCGGAAGAGAGATACTCGACTCCCAAAAGAAAACCCTATCGTTTCCGTAGAAACGTATCTCGATTTAGAAGGACAATGCAGGGTACCCAGGGTATTTCAAATGGACGCAAATTGTGTGTTAATTTGTCAATGTGAGGGAGCGAGGGATGCAGTAAAGGAGGAATAATGCATCGGAAGAGAGATACTAGACTCCCAAAAGAAAACCCTATCGTTTCCGTAGAAACGTATCTCGATTTAGAAGGACAATGCAGGGTACCCAGGGTATTTCAAATGGATGCAAATTGTTGTGTTAATTTGTCAATGTGAGGGAGCGAGGGATGCAGTAAAGGAGGAATAATGCATCGGAAGAGAGATACTCGACTCCCAAAAGAAAACCCTATCGTTTCCGTAGAGACGTATCTCGATTTAGAAGGACAATGCAGGGTACCCAGGGTATTTCAAATGGACGCAAATTGTGTGTTAATTTGTGAATGTGAGGGAGCGAGGGATGCAGTAAAGGAGGAATAATGCATCGGAAGAGAGATACTAGACTCCCAAAAGAGAACCCTATCGTTTCCACAGAAACGTATCTCGATTTAGAAGGACAATGCAGGGTACCCAGGGTATTTCAAATGGACGCAAATTGTTGTGTTAATTTGTCAATTTGAGGGAGCGAGGGATGCAGTAAAGGAGGAATAATGCATCGGAAGAGAGATACTAGACTCCCGAAAGAAAACACTATCGTTTCCGCAGAAACGTATCTCGATTTAGAAGGACAATGCAGGGTACACAGGGTACTTCAAATGGACGCAAATTGTTGTGTTAATTTGTCAATGTGAGGGAGCGAGGGATGCAGTAAAGTAGGAATAATGCATCGGAAGAGAGATACTCGACTCCCAAAAGAAAACCCTATCGTTTCCGTAGAAACGTATCTCGATTTAGAAGGACAATGCAGGGTACCCAGGGTATTTCAAATGGACGCAAATAGTTGTGTTAATTTGTCAATGTGAGGGAGCGAGGGATGCAGTAAAGGAGGAATAATGCATCGGAAGAGAGATACTCGACTCCCAAAAGAAAACCCTATCGTTTCCGTAGAAACGTATCTATATTTAGAAGGACAATGCAGGGTACCCAGGGTACTTCAAATGGACGCAAATTGTTGTGTTAATTTGTCAATGTGAGGGAGCGAGGGATGCAGTAAAGTAGGAATAATGCATCGGAAGAGAGATACTCGACTCCCAAAAGAAAACCCTATCGTTTCCGTAGAAACGTATCTCGATTTAGAAGGACAATGCAGGGTACCCAGGGTATTTCAAATGGACGCAAATTGTGTGTTAATTTGTCAATGTGAGGGAGCGAGGGATGCAGTAAAGGAGGAATAATGCATCGGAAGAGAGATACTCGACTCCCAAAAGAAAACCCTATCGTTTCCGTAGAAACGTATCTCGATTTAGAAGGACAATGCAGGGAACCCAGAGTATTTCATATGGACGAAAATTGTGTGTTAATTTGTCAATGTGAGGGAGCGAGGGATGCAGTAAAGGAGGAATAATGCATCGGAAGAGAGATACTCGACTCCCAAAAGAAAACCCTATCGTTTCCGTAGAGACGTATCTCGATTTAGAAGGACAATGCAGGGTACCCAGGGTACTTCAAATGGACGCAAATTGTTGTGTTAATTTGTCAATGTGAGGGAGCGAGGGATGCAGTAAAGTAGGAATAATGCATCGGAAGAGAGATACTCGACTCCCAAAATAAAACCCTATCGTTTCCGTAGAAACGTATCTCGATTTAGAAGGACAATGCAGGGTACCCAGGGTATTTCAAATGGACGCAAATTGTGTGTTAATTTGTCAATGTGAGGGAGCGAGGGATGCAGTAAAGGAGGAATAATGCATCGGAAGAGAGATACTCGACTCCCAAAAGAAAACCCTATCGTTTCCGTAGAAACGTATCTCGATTTAGAAGGACAATGCAGGGAACCCAGAGTATTTCATATGGACGCAAATTGTGTGTTAATTTGTCAATGTGAGGGAGCGAGGGATGCAGTAAAGGAGGAATAATGCATCGGAAGAGAGATACTCGACTCCCAAAAGAAAACCCTATCGTTTCCGTAGAAACGTATCTCGATTTAGAAGGACAATGCAGGGTACACAGGGTACTTCAAATGGACGCAAATTGTTGTGTTAATTTGTCAATGTGAGGGAGCCAGGGATGCAGTAAAGTAGGAATAATGCATCGGAAGAGAGATACTCGACTCCCAAAAGAAAACCCTATCGTTTCCGTAGAAACGTATCTCGATTTAGAAGGACAATGCAGGGTAACCAGGGTATTTCAAATGGACGCAAATTGTGTGTTAATTTGTCAATGTGAGGGAGCGAGGGATGCAGTAAAGGAGGAATAATGCATCGGAAGAGAGATACTCGACTCCCAAAAGAAAACCCTATCGTTTCCGTAGAAACGTATCTCGATTTAGAAGGACAAAGCAGGGAACCCAGAGTATTTCATATGGACGCAAATTGTGTGTTAATTTGACAATGTGAGGGAGCGAGGGATGCAGTAAAGGAGGAATAATGCATCGGAAGAGAGATACTCGACTCCCAAAAGAAAACCCTATCGTTTCCGTAGAAACGTATCTCGATTTAGAAGGACAATGCAGGGTACCCAGGGTACTTCAAATGGACGCAAATTGTTGTGTTAATTTGTCAATGTGAGGGAGCGAGGGATGCAGTAAAGTAGGAATAATGCATCGGAAGAGAGATACTCGACTCCCAAAAGAAAACCCTATCGTTTCCGTAGAAACGTATCTCGATTTAGAAGGACAATGCAGGGTACCCAGGGTATTTCAAATGGACGCAAATTGTGTGTTAATTTGTCAATGTGAGGGAGCGAGGGATGCAGTAAAGAAGGAATAATGCATCGGAAGAGAGATACTCGACTCCCAAAAGAAAACCCTATCGTTTCCGTAGAAACGTATCTCGATTTAGAAGGACAATGCAGGGAACCCAGAGTATTTCATATGGACGCAAATTGTGTGTTAATTTGTCAATGTGAGGGAGCGAGGGATGCAGTAAAGGAGGAATAATTCATCGGAAGAGAGATACTCGACTCCCAAAAGAAAACCCTATCGTTTCCGTAGAAACGTATCTCGATTTAGAAGGACAATGCAGGGAACCCAGAGTATTTCATATGGACGCAAATTGTGTGTTAATTTGTCAATTTGAGGGAACGAGGGATGCAGTAAAGGAGGAATAATGCATCGGAAGAGAGATACTCGACTCCCAAAAGAAAACCCTATCGTTTCCGTAGAAACGTATCTCGATTTAGAAGGACAATGCAGGGTACCCAGGGTACTTCAAATGGACGCAAATTTTTGTGTTAATTTGTCAATGTGAGGGAGCGAGGGATGCAGTAAAGGAGGAATAATGCATCGGAAGAGAGATACTCGACTCCCAAAAGAAAACCCTATCGTTTCCGTAGAAACGTATCTCGATTTAGAAGGACAATGCAGGGTACCCAGGGTATTTCAAATGGACGCAAATTGTGTGTTAATTTGTCAATGTGAGGGAGCGAGGGATGCAGTAAAGGAGGAATAATGCATCGGAAGAGAGATACTAGACTCCCAAAAGAAAACCCTATCGTTTCCGTAGAAACGTATCTCGATTTAGAAGGACAATGCAGGGTACCCAGGGTATTTCAAATGGACGCAAATTGTTGTGTTAATTTGTCAATGTGAGGGAGCGAGGGATGCAGTAAAGGAGGAATAATGCATCGGAAGAGAGATACTCGACTCCCAAAAGAAAACCCTATCGTTTCCGTAGAGACGTATCTCGATTTAGAAGGACAATGCAGGGTACCCAGGGTATTTCAAATGGACGCAAATTGTGTGTTAATTTGTGAATGTGAGGGAGCGAGGGATGCAGTAAAGGAGGAATAATGCATCGGAAGAGAGATACTCGACTCCCAAAAGAAAACACTATGGTTTCCGTAGAAACGTATCTCGATTTAGAAGGACAATGCAGGGTACCCAGGGTATTTCAAATGGACGCAAATTGTTGTGTTAATTTGTCAATGTGAGGGAGCGAGGGATGCAGTAAACGAGGAATAATGCATCGGAAGAGAGATACTCGACTCCCAAAAGAAAACCCTATCGTTTCCGTAGAAACGTATCTCGATTTAGAAGGACAATGCAGGGTACACAGGGTATTTCAAATGGACGCAAATTGTGTGTTAATTTGTCAATGTGTGGGAGCGAGGGATGCAGTAAAGGAGGAATAATGCATCGGAAGAGAGATACTCGACTCCCAAAAGATAACCCTATCGTTTCCGTAGAAACGTATCTCGATTTAGAAGGACAATGCAGGGTACCCAGGGTATTTCAAATGGACGCAAATTGTTGTGTTAATTTGTCAATGTGAGGGAGCGAGGGATGCAGTAAAGGAGCAATAATGCATCGGAAGAGAGATACTCGACTCCCAAAAGAAAACCCTATCGTTTCCGTAGAAACGTATCTCGATTTAGAAGGACAATGCAGGGTACCCAGGGTATTTCAAATGGACGCAAATTGTTGTGTTAATTTGTCAATGTGAGGGAGCGAGGGATGCAGTAAAGGAGGAATAATGCATCGGAAGAGAGATACTCGACTCCCAAAAGAAAACCCTATCGTTTCCGTAGAAACGTATCTCGATTTAGAAGGACAATGCAGGGTACCCAGGGTATTTTAAATGGACGCAAATTGTGTGTTAATTTGTCAATGTGAGGGAGCGAGGGATGCAGTATAGGAGGAATAATGCATCGGAAGAGAGATACTCGACTCCCAAAAGAAAACCCTATCGTTTCCGTAGAAACGTATCTCGATTTAGAAGGACAATGCAGGGTACCCAGGGTATTTCAAATGGACGCAAATTGTGTGTTAATTTGTCAATGTGAGGGAGCGAGGGATGCAGTAAAGGAGGAATAATGCATCGGAAGAGAGATACTCGACTCCCAAAAGGAAACCCTATCGTTTCCGTAGAAACGTATCTCGATTTAGAAGGACAATGCAGGGTACCCAGGGTATTTCAAATGGACGCAAATTGTTGTGTTAATTTGTCAATGTGAGGGAGCGAGGGATGCAGTAAAGGAGGAATAATGCATCGGAAGAGAGATACTCGACTCCCAAAAGAAAACCCTATCGTTTCCGTAGAAACGTATCTCGATTTAGAAGGACAATGCAGGGTACCCAGGGTATTTCAAATGGACGCAAATTGTTGTGTTAATTTGTCAATGTGAGGGAGCGAGGGATGCAGTAAAGGAGGAATAATGCATCGGAAGAGAGATACTCGACTCCCAAAAGAAAACCCTATCGTTTCCGTAGAAACGTATCTCGATTTAGAAGGACAATGCAGGGTACCCAGGGTATTTCAAATGGACGCAAATTGTGTGTTAATTTGTCAATGTGAGGGAGCGAGGGATGCAGTAAAGGAGGAATAATGCATCAGAAGAGAGATACTCGACTCCCAAAAGAAAACCCTATCGTTTCCGTAGAAACGTATCTCGATTTAGAAGGACAATGCAGGGTACCCAGGGTATTTCAAATGGACGCAAATTGTTGTGTTAATTTGTCAATGTGAGGGAGCGAGGGATGCAGTAAAGGTGGAATAATGCATCGGAAGAGAGATACTCGACTCCCAAAAGAAAACCCTATCGTTTCCGTAGAAACGTATCTCGATTTAGAAGGACAATGCAGGGTACCCAGGGTGTTTCAAATGGACGCAAATTGTGTGTTAATTTGTCAATGTGAGGGAGCGAGGGATGCAGTAAAGGAGGAATAATGCATCGGAAGAGAGATACTCGACTCCCAAAAGAGAACCCTATCGTTTCCGTAGAAACGTATCACGATTTAGAAGGACAATGGAGGGTACCCAGGGTATTTCAAATGGACGCAAATTGTGTGTTAATTTGTCAATGTGAGGGAGCGAGGGATGCAGTAAAGGAGGAATAATGCATCGGAAGAGAGATACTCGACTCCCAAAAGAAAATCCTATCGTTTCCGTAGAAACGTATCTCGATTTAGAAGGACAATGCAGGGTACCCAGGGTAATTCAAATGGACGCAAATTGTGTGTTAATTTGTCAATGTGAGGGAGCGAGGGATGCAGTAAAGGAGAAATAATGCATCGGAAGAGAGATACTCGACACCCTAAAGAAAACCCTATCGTTTCCGTAGAAACGTATCTCGATTTAGAAGGACAATGCAGGGTACCCAGGATATTTCAAATGGACGCAAATTGTGTGTTAATTTGTCAATGTCAGGGAGCGAGGGATGCAGTAAAGGAGGAATAATGCATCGGAAGAGAGATACTCGACTCCCAAAAGAAAACCCTATCGTTTCCGTAGAAACGTATCTCGATTTAGAAGGACAATGCAGGGAACCCAGGGTATTTCATATGGACGCAAATTGGGTGTTAATTCGTCAATGTGAGGGAGCGAAGAATGCAGTAAGTGAGGAATAATGCATCGGAAGAGAGATACTCGACTCCCAAAAGAAAACCCTATCGTTTCCGTAGAAACGTATCTCGATTTAGAAGGACAATGCAGGGAACCCAGGGTATTTCATATGGACGCAAATTGTTGTGTTAATTTGTCAATGTGAGGGAGCGAGGGATGCAGTAAAGGAGGAATAATGCATCGGAAGAGAGATACTCGACTCCCAAAAGAAAACCCTATCGTTTCCGTAGAAACGTATCTCGATTTAGAAGGACAATGCAGGGTACCCAGGGTATTTCAAATGGACGCAAATTGTTGTGTTAATTTGTCAATGTGAGGGAGCGAGGGATGCAGTAAAGGAGGAATAATGCATCGGAAGAGAGATACTCGACTCCCAAAAGAAAACCCTATCGTTTCCGTAGAAACGTATCTCGATTTAGAAGGACAATGCAGGGAACCCAGGGTATTTCATATGGACGCAAATTGTTGTGTTAATTTGTCAATGTGAGGGAGCGAGGGATGCAGTAAGTGAGGAATAATGCATCGAAAAAGAGATACTCGACTCCCAAAAGAAAATCCTATAGTTTCCGTAGAAACGTAACTCGATTTAGAAGGACAATGCAGGGAACCCAGGGTATTTCATATGGACGCAAATTGTGTGTTAATTCGTAAATGTGACGGAGCGAAGGATGAAGTAAGTGAGGAATAATGCATCGGGAGAGAGATACTCGACTCCCAAAAGAAAACCCTATCGTTTCCGTAGAAACGTATCTCGATTTAGAAGGACAATGCAGGGAACCCAGAGTATTTCATATGGACGCAAATTGTGTGTTAATTTGTCAATGTGAGGGAGCGAGGGATGCAGTAAAGGAGGAATAATGCATCGGAAGAGATATACTCGACTCCCAAAAGAAAACCCTATCGTTTCCGTAGAAACGTATCTCGATTTAGAAGGACAATGCAGGGTACCCAGGGTAACTCAAATGGACGCAAATTGTTGTGTTAATTTGTCAATGTGAGGGAGCGAGGGATGCAGTAAAGGAGGAATAATGCATCGGAAACGAGATACTCGACTCCCAAAAGAAAACCCTATCGTTTCCGTAGAAACGTATCTCGATTTAGAAGGACAATGCAGGGAACCCAGGGTATTTCATATGGACGCAAATTGTTGTGTTAATTTGTCAATGTGAGGGAGCGAGGGATGCAGTAAAGGAGGAATAATGCATCGGAAGAGAGATACTCGACTCCCAAAAGGAAACCCTATCGTTTCCGTAGAAACGTATCTCGATTTAGAAGGACAGTCCAGGGAACCCAGAGTATTTCATATGGACGAAATTGTGTGTTAATTTGTCAATGTGAGGGAGCGAGGGATGCAGTAAAGGAGGAATAATGCATCGGAAGAGAGATACTCGACTCCCAAAAGATAACCCTATCGTTTCCGTAGAAACGTATCTCGATTTAGAACGACAATGCAGGGTACCCAGGGTATTTCAAATGGACGCAAATTGTGTGTTAATTTGTCAATGTGAGGGAGCGAGGGATGCAGTAAAGGAGGAATAATGCATCGGAAAAGAGATACTTGACTCTTAAAAGAAAATCCTATCGTTTCCGTAGAAACGTATCTCGATTTAGAAGGACAATGCAGGGAACCCAGTGTATTTCATATGGAAGCAAATTGTGAGTTAATTTGTCAATGTGAGGGAGCAAGGGATGCAGTAAAGGACGAATAATGCATCGGAAGAGAGATACTCGACTCCCAAAAGAAAACCCTATCGTTTCCGTAGATACGTATCTCGATTTAGAAGGACAATGCAGGGAACCCAGGGTATTTCATATGGACGCAAATTGTTGTGTTAATTTGTCAATGTGAGGGTGCGAGGGATGCAGTAAAGGAGGAATAATGCATCAGAAAAGAGATACTCGACTCCCAAAGAAAACCCTATCGTTTCCGTAGAAACGTATCTCGATTTAGAAGGACAATGCAGGGAACCCAGGGTATTTCATATGGACGCAAATTGTTGTGTTAATTTGTCAATGTGAGGGTGCGAGGGATGCAGTAAAGGAGGAATAATGCATCGGAAGAGAGATACTCGACTCCCAAAAGAAAACCCTATCGTTTCCGTAGAAACGTATCTCGATTTAGAAGGACAATGCAGGGAACCCAGAGTATTTCATATGGACGCAATTTGTGAGTTAATTTGTCAATGTGAGGGAGCAAGGGATGCAGTAAAGGAGGAATAATGCATCGGAAGAGAGATACTCGACTCCCAAAAGAAAACCCTATCGTTTCCGTAGAAACGTATCTCGATTTAGAAGGACAATGCAGGAAACCCAGAGTATTTCATATGGACGCAAATTGTGTGTTAATTTGTCAATGTGAGGGAGCGAGGGATGCAGTAAAGGAGGAATAATGCATCGGAAGAGAGATACTCGACTCCCAAAAGAAAACCCTATCGTTTCCGTAGAAACGTATCTCGATTTAGAAGGACAATGCAGGGTACCCAGGGTACTTCAAATGGACGCAAATTGTTGTGTTAATTTGTCAATGTGAGGGAGCGAGGGATGCAGTAAAGTAGGAATAATGCATCGGAAGAGAGATACTCGACTCCCAAAAGAAAACCCTATCGTTTCCGTAGAAACGTATCTCGATTTAGAAGGACAATGCAGGGTACCCAGGGTATTTCAAATGGACGCAAATTGTGTGTTAATTTGTCAATGTGAGGGAGCGAGGGATGCAGTAAAGGAGGAATAATGCATCGGAAGAGAGATACTCGACTCCCAAAAGAAAACCCTATCGTTTCCGTAGAAACGTATCTCGATTTAGAAGGACAATGCAGGGAACCCAGAGTATTTCATATGGACGCAAATTGTGTGTTAATTTGTCAATGTGAGGGAGCGAGGGATGCAGTAAAGGAGGAATAATGCATCGGAAGAGAGATACTCGACTCCCAAAAGAAAACCCTATCATTTCCGTAGAAACGTATCTCGATTTAGAAGGACAATGCAGGGAACCCAGAGTATTTCATATGGACGCAAATTGTGTGTTAATTTGTCAATGTGAGGGAGCGAGGGATGCAGTAAAGGAGGAATAATGCATCGGAAGAGAGATACTCGACTCCCAAAAGAAAACCCTATCTTTTTCGTAGAAACGTATCTCGATTTAGAAGGACAATGCAGGGTACCCAGGGTACTTCAAATGGACGCAAATTGTTGTGTTAATTTGTCAATGTGAGGGAGCGAGGGATGCAGTAAAGTAGGAATAATGCATCGGAAGACAGATACTCGACTCCCAAAAGAAAACCCTATCGTTTCCGTAGAAACGTATCTCGATTTAGAAAGCCAATGCAGGGTACCCAGGGTATTTCAAATGGACGCAAATTGTGTGTTAATTTGTCAATGTGAGGGAGCGAGGGATGCAGTAAAGGAGGAATAATGCATCGGAAGAGAGATACTAGACTCCCAAAAGAAAACCCTATCGTTTCCGTAGAAAGGTATCTCGATTTAGAAGGACAATGCAGGGTACCCAGGGTATTTCAAATGGACGCAAATAGTTGTGTTAATTTGTCAATGTGAGGGAGCGAGGGATGCAGTAAAGGAGGAATAATGCATCGGAAGAGAGATACTCGACTCCCAAAAGAAAACCCTATCGTTTCCGTAGAGACGTATCTCGATTTAGAAGGACAATGCAGGGTACCCAGGGTATTTCAAATGGACGCAAATTGTGTTTTAATTTGTCAATGTGAGGGAGCGAGGGATGCAGTAAAGGAGGAATAATGCATCGGAAGAGAGATACTCGACTCCCAAAAGAAAACACTATGGTTTCCGTAGAAACGTATCTCGATTTAGAAGGACAATGCAGGGAACCCAGGGTATTTCATATGGACGCAAATTGTTGTGTTAATTTGTCAATGTGAGGGAGCGAGGGATGCAGTAAGTGAGGAATAATGCATCGGAAAAGAGTTACTCGACTCCCAAAAGAAAATCCTATCGTTTCCGTAGAAACGTAACTCGATTTAGAAGGACAATGCAGGGAACCCAGGGTATTTCATATGGACGCAAATTGTGTGTTAATTCGTAAATGTGACGGAGCGAAGGATGAAGTAAGTGAGGAATAATGCATCGGGAGAGAGATACTCGACTCCCAAAAGAAAACCCTATCGTTTCCGTAGAAACGTATCTCGATTTAGAAGGACAATGCAGGGTACCCAGGGTATTTCAAATGGACGCAAATTGTTGTGTTAATTTGTCAATGTGAGGGAGCGAGGGATGCAGTAAAGGAGGAATAATGCATCGGAAGAGAGATACTCGACTCCCAAAAGAAAACCCTATCGTTTCCGTAGAAACGTATCTCGATTTAGAAGGACAATGCAGGGAACCCAGTGTATTTCATATGGAAGCAAATTGTGAGTTAATTTGTCAATGTGAGGGAGCAAGGGATGCAGTAAAGGACGAATAATGCATCGGAAGAGAGATACTCGACTCCCAAAAGAAAACCCTATCGTTTCCGTAGATACGTATCTCGATTTAGAAGGACAATGCAGGGAACCCAGGGTATTTCATATGGACGCAAATTGTTGTGTTAATTTGTCAATGTGAGGGTGCGAGGGATGCAGTGAAGGAGGAATAATGCATCAGAAAAGAGATACTCGACTCCCAAAGAAAACCCTATCGTTTCCGTAGAAACGTATCTCGATTTAGAAGGACAATGCAGGGAACCCAGAGTATTTCATATGCACGCAATTTGTGAGTTAATTTGTCAATGTGAGGGAGCAAGGGATGCAGTAAAGGAGGAATAATGCATCGGAAGAGAGATACTCGACTCCCAAAAGAAAACCCTATCGTTTCCGTAGAAACGTATCTCGATTTAGAAGGACAATGCAGGGAACCCAGAGTATTTCATATGGACGCAAATTGTGTGTTAATTTGTCAATGTGAGGGAGCGAGGGATGCAGTAAAGGAGGAATAATGCATCGGAAGAGAGATACTCGACTCCCAAAAGAAAACCCTATCGTTTCCGTAGAAACGTATCTCGATTTAGAAGGACAATGCAGGGTACCCAGGGTACTTCAAATGGACGCAAATTGTTGTGTTAATTTGTCAATGTGAGGGAGCGAGGGATGCAGTAAAGTAGGAATAATGCATCGGAAGAGAGATACTCGACTCCCAAAAGAAAACCCTATCGTTTCTGTAGAAACGTATCTCGATTTAGAAGGACAATGCAGGGTACCCAGGGTATTTCAAATGGACGCAAATTGTGTGTTAATTTGTCAATGTGAGGGAGCGAGGGATGCAGTAAAGGAGGAATAATGCATCGGAAGAGAGATACTCGACTCCCAAAAGAAAACCCTATCGTTTCCGTAGAAACGTATCTCGATTTAGAAGGACAATGCAGGGAACCCAGAGTATTTCATATGGACGCAAATTGTGTGTTAATTTGTCAATGTGAGGGAGCGAGGGATGCAGTAAAGGAGGAATAATGCATCGGAAGAGAGATACTCGACTCCCAAAAGAAAACCCTATCGTTTCCGTAGAA
Organism: Schistocerca nitens; assembly: GCF_023898315.1. Classification (NCBI taxonomy): domain Eukaryota; kingdom Metazoa; phylum Arthropoda; class Insecta; order Orthoptera; family Acrididae; genus Schistocerca; species Schistocerca nitens. The sequence continues at coordinate 36,404,007 of NC_064618.1, read as the reverse complement.
ACGTATCTCGATTTAGAAGGACAATGCAGGGAACCCAGAGTATTTCATATGGACGCAAATTGTGTGTTAATTTGTCAATGTGAGGGAGCGAGGGATGCAGTAAAGGAGGAATAATGCATCGGAAGAGAGATACTCGACTCCCAAAAGAAAACCCTATCGTTTCCGTAGAAACGTATCTCGATTTAGAAGGACAATGCAGGGTACCCAGGGTACTTCAAATGGACGCAAATTGTTGTGTTAATTTGTCAATGTGAGGGAGCGAGGGATGCAGTAAAGTAGGAATAATGCATCGGAAGAGAGATACTCGACTCCCAAAAGAAAACCCTATCGTTTCCGTAGAAACGTATCTCGATTTAGAAGGCCAATGCAGGGTACCCAGGGTATTTCAAATGGACGCAAATTGTGTGTTAATTTGTCAATGTGAGGGAGCGAGGGATGCAGTAAAGGAGGAATAATGCATCGGAAGAGAGATACTAGACTCCCAAAAGAAAACCCTATCGTTTCCGTAGAAACGTATCTCGATTTAGAAGGACAATGCAGGGTACCCAGGGTATTTCAAATGGACGCAAATTGTTGTGTTAATTTGTCAATGTGAGGGAGCGAGGGATGCAGTAAAGGAGCAATAATGCATCGGAAGAGAGATACTCGACTCCCAAAAGAAAACCCTATCGTTTCCGTAGAAACGTATCTCGATTTAGAAGGACAATGCAGGGTACCCAGGGTATTTCAAATGGACGCAAATTGTTGTGTTAATTTGTCAATGTGAGGGAGCGAGGGATGCAGTAAAGGAGGAATAATGCATCGGAAGAGAGATACTCGACTCCCAAAAGAAAACCCTGTCGTTTCCGTAGAAACGTATCTCGATTTAGAAGGACAATGCAGGGTACCCAGGGCATTTTAAATGGACGCAAATTGTGTGTTAATTTGTCAATGTGAGGGAGCGAGGGATGCAGTAAAGGAGGAATAATGCATCGGAAGAGAGATACTCGACTCCCAAAAGAAAACCCTATCGTTTCCGTAGAAACGTATCTCGATTTAGAAGGACAATGCAGGGTACCCAGGGTATTTCAAATGGACGCAAATTGTGTGTTAATTTGTCAATGTGAGGGAGCGAGGGATGCAGTAAAGGAGGAATAATGCATCGGAAGAGAGATACTCGACTCCCAAAAGGAAACCCTATCGTTTCCGTAGAAACGTATCTCGATTTAGAAGGACAATGCAGGGTACCCAGGGTATTTCAAATGGACGCAAATTGTTGTGTTAATTTGTCAATGTGAGGGAGCGAGGGATGCAGTAAAGGAGGAATAATGCATCGGAAGAGAGATACTCGACTCCCAAAAGAAAACCCTATCGTTTCCGTAGAAACGTATCTCGATTTAGAAGGACAATGCAGGGTACCCAGGGTATTTCAAATGGACGCAAATTGTTGTGTTAATTTGTCAATGTGAGGGAGCGAGGGATGCAGTAAAGGAGGAATAATGCATCGGAAGAGAGATACTCGACTCCCAAAAGAAAACCCTATCGTTTCCGTAGAAACGTATCTCGATTTAGAAGGACAATGCAGGGTACCCAGAGTATTTCAAATGGACGCAAATTGTGTGTTAATTTGTCAATGTGAGGGAGCGAGGGATGCAGTAAAGGAGGAATAATGCATCAGAAGAGAGATACTCGACTCCCAAAAGAAAACCCTATCGTTTCCGTAGAAACGTATCTCGATTTAGAAGGACAATGCAGGGTAACCAGGGTATTTCAAATGGACGCAAATTGTTGTGTTAATTTGTCAATGTGAGGGAGCGAGGGATGCAGTAAAGGAGGAATAATGCATCGGAAGAGAGATACTCGACTCCCAAAAGAAAACCCTATCGTTTCCGTAGAAACGTATCTCGATTTAGAAGGACAATGCAGGGTACCCAGAGTGTTTCAAATGGACGCAAATTGTGTGTTAATTTGTCAATGTGAGGGAGCGAGGGATGCAGTAAAGGAGGAATAATGCATCGGAAGAGAGATACTCGACTCCCAAAAGAGAACCCTATCGTTTCCGTAGAAACGTATCTCGATTTAGAAGGACAATGGAGGGTACCCAGGGTATTTCAAATGGACGCAAATTGTGTGTTAATTTGTCAATGTGAGGGAGCGAGGGATGCAGTAAAGGAGGAATAATGCATCGGAAGAGAGATACTCGACTCCCAAAAGAAAATCCTATCGTTTCCGTAGAAACGTATCTCGATTTAGAAGGACAATGCAGGGTACCCAGGGTAATTCAAATGGACGCAAATTGTGTGTTAATTTGTCAATGTGAGGGAGCGAGGGATGCAGTAAAGGAGGAATAATGCATCGGAAGAGAGATACTCGACACCCAAAAGAAAACCCTATCGTTTCCGTAGAAACGTATCTCGATTTAGAAGGACAATGCAGGGTACCCAGGATATTTCAAATGGACGCAAATTGTGTGTTAATTTGTCAATGTCAGGGAGCGAGGGATGCAGTAAAGGAGGAATAATGCATCGGAAGAGAGATACTCGACTCCCAAAAGAAAACCCTATCGTTTCCGTAGAAACGTATCTCGATTTAGAAGGACAATGCAGGGAACCCAGGGTATTTCATATGGACGCAAATTGGGTGTTAATTCGTCAATGTGAGGGAGCGAAGAATGCAGTAAGTGAGGAATAATGCATCGGAAGAGAGATACTCGACTCCCAAAAGAAAACCCTATCGTTTCCGTAGAAACGTATCTCGATTTAGAAGGACAATGCAGGGAACCCAGGGTATTTCATATGGACGCAAATTGTTGTGTTAATTTGTCAATGTGAGGGAGCGAGGGATGCAGTAAAGGAGGAATAATGCATCGGAAGAGAGATACTCGACTCCCAAAAGAAAACCCTATCGTTTCCGTAGAAACGTATCTCGATTTAGAAGGACAATGCAGGGTACCCAGGGTATTTCAAATGGACGCAAATTGTTGTGTTAATTTGTCAATGTGAGGGAGCGAGGGATGCAGTAAAGGAGGAATAATGCATCGGAAGAGAGATACTCGACTCCCAAAAGAAAACCCTATCGTTTCCGTAGAAACGTATCTCGATTTAGAAGGACAATGCAGGGAACCCAGGGTATTTCATATGGACGCAAATTGTTGTGTTAATTTGTCAATGTGAGGGAGCGAGGGATGCAGTAAGTGAGGAATAATGCATCGGAAAAGAGATACTCGACTCCCAAAAGAAAATCCTATCGTTTCCGTAGAAACGTAACTCGATTTAGAAGGACAATGCAGGGAACCCAGGGTATTTCATATGGACGCAAATTGTGTGTTAATTCGTAAATGTGATGGAGCGAAGGATGAAGTAAGTGAGGAATAATGCATCGGGAGAGAGATACTCGACTCCCAAAAGAAAACCCTATCGTCTCCGTAGAAACGTATCTCGATTTAGAAGGACAATGCAGGGAACCCAGAGTATTTCATATGGACGCAAATTGTGTGTTAATTTGTCAATGTGAGGGAGCGAGGGATGCAGTAAAGGAGGAATAATGCATCGGAAGAGATATACTCGACTCCCAAAAGAAAACCCTATCGTTTCCGTAGAAACGTATCTCGATTTAGAAGGACAATGCAGGGTACCCAGGGTAACTCAAATGGACGCAAATTGTTGTGTTAATTTGTCAATGTGAGGGAGCGAGGGATGCAGTAAAGGAGGAATAATGCATCGGAAGAGAGATACTCGACTCCCAAAAGAAAACCCTATCGTTTCCGTAGAAACTTATCTCGATTTAGAAGGACAATGCAGGGAACCCAGGGTATTTCATATGGACGCAAATTGTTGTGTTAATTTGTCAATGTGAGGGAGCGAGGGATGCAGTAAAGGAGGAATAATGCATCGGAAGAGAGATACTCGACTCCCAAAAGAAAACCCTATCGTTTCCGTAGAAACGTATCTCGATTTAGAAGGACAGTCCAGGGAACCCAGAGTATTTCATATGGACGAAATTGTGTGTTAATTTGTCAATGTGAGGGAGCGAGGGATGCAGTAAAGGAGGAATAATGCATCGGAAGAGAGATACTCGACTCCCAAAAGAAAACCCTATCGTTTCCGTAGAAACGTATCTCGATTTAGAACGACAATGCAGGGTACCCAGGGTATTTCAAATGGACGCAAATTGTGTGTTAATTTGTCAATGTGAGGGAGCGAGGGATGCAGTAAAGGAGGAATAATGCATGGGAAGAGAGATACTAGACTCCCAAAAGAAAACCCTATCGTTTCCGTAGAAACGTATCTCGATTTAGAAGGACAATGCAGGGTACCCAGGGTATTTCAAATGCACGCAAATTGTTGTGTTAATTTGTCAATGTGAGGGAGCGAGGGATGCAGTAAAGGAGGAATAATGCATCGGAAGAGAGATACTCGACTCCCAAAAGAAAACCCTATCGTTTCCGTAGAAACGTATCTCGATTTAGAAGGACAATGCAGGGTACCCAGGGTATTTCAAATGGACGCAAATTGTTGTGTTAATTTGTCAATGTGAGGGAGCGAGGGATGCAGTAAAGGAGGAATAATGCATCGGAAGAGAGATACTCGACTCCCAAAAGAAAACCCTATCGTTTCCGTAGAAACGTATCTCGATTTAGAAGGACAATGCAGGGTACCCAGGGTATTTTAAATGGACGCAAATTGTGTGTTAATTTGTCAATGTGAGGGAGCGAGGGATGCAGTAAAGGAGGAATAATGCATCGGAAGAGAGATACTCGACTCCCAAAAGAAAACCCTATCGTTTCTGTAGAAACGTATCTCGATTTAGAAGGACAATGCAGGGTACCCAGGGTATTTCAAATGGACGCAAATTGTGTGTTAATTTGTCAATGTGAGGGAGCGAGGGATGCAGTAAAGGAGGAATAATGCATCGGAAGAGAGATACTCGACTCCCAAAAGGAAACCCTATCGTTTCCGTAGAAACGTATCTCGATTTAGAAGGACAATGCAGGGTACCCAGGGTATTTCAAATGGACGCAAATTGTTGTGTTAATTTGTCAATGTGAGGGAGCGAGGGATGCAGTAAAGGAGGAATAATGCATCGGAAGAGAGATACTCGACTCCCAAAAGAAAACCCTATCGTTTCCGTAGAAACGTATCTCGATTTAGAAGGACAATGCAGGGTACCCAGGGTATTTCAAATGGACGCAAATTGTTGTGTTAATTTGTCAATGTGAGGGAGCGAGGGATGCAGTAAAGGAGGAATAATGCATCGGAAGAGAGATACTCGACTCCCAAAAGAAAACCCTATCGTTTCCGTAGAAACGTATCTCGATTTAGAAGGACAATGCAGGGTACCCAGGGTATTTCAAATGGACGCAAATTGTGTGTTAATTTGTCAATGTGAGGGAGCGAGGGATGCAGTAAAGGAGGAATAATGCATCAGAAGAGAGATACTCGACTCCCAAAAGAAAACCCTATCGTTTCCGTAGAAACGTATCTCGATTTAGAAGGACAATGCAGGGTAACCAGGGTATTTCAAATGGACGCAAATTGTTGTGTTAATTTGTCAATGTGAGGGAGCGAGGGATGCAGTAAAGGAGGAATAATGCATCGGAAGAGAGATACTCGACTCCCAAAAGAAAACCCTATCGTTTCCGTAGAAACGTATCTCGATTTAGAAGGACAATGCAGGGTACCCAGGGTGTTTCAAATGGACGCAAATTGTGTGTTAATTTGTCAATGTGAGGGAGCGAGGGATGCAGTAAAGGAGGAATAATGCATCGGAAGAGAGATACTCGACTCCCAAAAGAGAACCCTATCGTTTCCGTAGAAACGTATCTCGATTTAGAAGGACAATGGAGGGTACCCAGGGTATTTCAAATGGACGCAAATTGTGTGTTAATTTGTCAATGTGAGGGAGCGAGGGATGCAGTAAAGGAGGAATAATGCATCGGAAGAGAGATACTCGACTCCCAAAAGAAAATCCTATCGTTTCCGTAGAAACGTATCTCGATTTAGAAGGACAATGCAGGGTACCCAGGGTAATTCAAATGGACGCAAATTGTGTGTTAATTTGTCAATGTGAGGGAGCGAGGGATGCAGTAAAGGAGGAATAATGCATCGGAAGAGAGATACTCGACACCCAAAAGAAAACCCTATCGTTTCCGTAGAAACGTATCTCGATTTAGAAGGACAATGCAGGGTACCCAGGATATTTCAAATGGACGCAAATTGTGTGTTAATTTGTCAATGTCAGGGAGCGAGGGATGCAGTAAAGGAGGAATAATGCATCGGAAGAGAGATACTCGACTCCCAAAAGAAAACCCTATCGTTTCCGTAGAAACGTATCTCGATATAGAAGGACAATGCAGGGAACCCAGGGTATTTCATATGGACGCAAATTGGGTGTTAATTCGTCAATGTGAGGGAGCGAAGAATGCAGTAAGTGAGGAATAATGCATCGGAAGAGAGATACTCGACTCCCAAAAGAAAACCCTATCGTTTCCGTAGAAACGTATCTCGATTTAGAAGGACAATGCAGGGAACCCAGGGTATTTCATATGGACGCAAATTGTTGTGTTAATTTGTCAATGTGAGGGAGCGAGGGATGCAGTAAAGGAGGAATAATGCATCGGAAGAGAGATACTCGACTCCCAAAAGAAAACCCTATCGTTTCCGTAGAAACGTATCTCGATTTAGAAGGACAATGCAGGGTACCCAGGGTATTTCAAATGGACGCAAATTGTTGTGTTAATTTGTCAATGTGAGGGAGCGAGGGATGCAGTAAAGGAGGAATAATGCATCGGAAGAGAGATACTCGACTCCCAAAAGAAAACCCTATCGTTTCCGTAGAAACGTATCTCGATTTAGAAGGACAATGCAGGGAACCCAGGGTATTTCATATGGACGCAAATTGTTGTGTTAATTTGTCAATGTGAGGGAGCGAGGGATGCAGTAAGTGAGGAATAATGCATCGGAAAAGAGATACTCGACTCCCAAAAGAAAATCCTATCGTTTCCGTAGAAACGTAACTCGATTTAGAAGGACAATGCAGGGAACCCAGGGTATTTCATATGGACGCAAATTGTGTGTTAATTCGTAAATGTGACGGAGCGAAGTATGAAGTAAGTGAGGAATAATGCATCGGGAGAGAGATACTCGACTCCCAAAAGAAAACCCTATCGTTTCCGTAGAAACGTATCTCGATTTAGAAGGACAATGCAGGGAACCCAGAGTATTTCATATGGACGCAAATTGTGTGTTAATTTGTCAATGTGAGGGAGCGAGGGATGCAGTAAAGGAGGAATAATGCATCGGAAGAGATATACTCGACTCCCAAAAGAAAACCCTATCGTTTCCGTAGAAACGTATCTCGATTTAGAAGGACAATGCAGGGTACCCAGGGTAACTCAAATGGACGCAAATTGTTGTGTTAATTTGTCAATGTGAGGGAGCGAGGGATGCAGTAAAGGAGGAATAATGCATCGGAAGAGAGATACTCGACTCCCAAAAGAAAACCCTATCGTTTCCGTAGAAACGTATCTCGATTTAGAAGGACAATGCAGGGTACCCAGGGTATTTCATATGGACGCAAATTGTTGTGTTAATTTGTCAATGTGAGGGAGCGAGGGATGCAGTAAAGTAGGAATAATGCATCGGAAGAGAGATACTCGACTCCCAAAAGAAAACCCTATCGTTTCCGTAGAAACGTATCTCGATTTAGAAGGACAGTCCAGGGAACCCAGAGTATTTCATATGGACGAAATTGTGTGTTAATTTGTCAATATGAGGGAGCGAGGGATGCAATAAAGGAGGAATAATGCATCGGAAGAGAGATACTCGACTCCCAAAAGAAAACCCTATCGTTTCCGTAGAAACGTATCTCGATTTAGAAGGACAATGCAGGGAACCCAGGGTATTTCATATGGACGCAAATTGTTGTGTTAATTTGTCAATGTGAGGGAGCGAGGGATGCAGTAAAGGAGGAATAATGCATCGGAAGAGAGATACTCGACTCCCAAAAGAAAACCCTATCGTTTCCGTAGAAACGTATCTCGATTTAGAAGGACAATGCAGGGAACCCAGAGTATTTCATATGGACGCAAATTGTGTGTTAATTTGTCAATGTGAGGGAGCGAGGGATGCAGTAAAGGAGGAATAATGCATCGGAAGAGAGATACTCGACTCCCAAAAGAGAACCCTATCGTTTCCGTAGAAACGTATCTCGATTTAGAAGGACAATGCAGGGTACCCAGGGTACTTCAAATGGACGCAAATTGTTGTGTTAATTTGTCAATGTGAGGGAGCGAGGGATGCAGTAAAGTAGGAATAATGCATCGGAAGAGAGATACTCGACTCCCAAAAGAAAACCCTATCGTTTCCGTAGAAACGTATCTCGATTTAGAAGGACAATGCAGGTTACCCAGGGTATTTCAAATGGACGCAAATTGTGTGTTAATTTGTCAATGTGAGGGAGCGAGGGATGCAGTAAAGGAGGAATAATGCATCGGAAGAGAGATACTCGACTCCCAAAAGAAAACCCTATCGTTTCCGTAGAAACGTATCTCGATTTAGAAGGACAATGCAGGTTACCCAGGGTATTTCAAATGGACGCAAATTGTGTGTTAATTTGTCAATGTGAGGGAGCGAGGGATGCAGTAAAGGAGGAATAATGCATCGGAAGAGAGATACTCGACTCCCAAAAGAAAACCCTATCGTTTCCGTAGAAACGTATCTCGATTTAGAAGGACAATGCAGGGAACTCAGAGTATTTCATATGGACGCAAATTGTGTGTTAATTTGTCAATGTGAGGGAGCGAGGGATGCAGTAAAGGAGGAATAATGCATCGGAAGAGAGATACTCGACTCCCAAAAGAAAACCCTATCGTTTCCGTAGAAACGTATCTCGATTTAGAAGGACAATGCAGGGTACCCAGGGTACTTCAAATGGACGCAAATTGTTGTGTTAATTTGTCAATGTGAGGGAGCGAGGGATGCAGTAAAGTAGGAATAATGCATCGGAAGAGAGATACTCGACTCCCAAAAGAAAACCCTATCGTTTCCATAGAAACGTATCTCGATTTAGAAGGCCAATGCAGGGTACCCAGGGTATTTCAAATGGACGCAAATTGTGTGTTAATTTGTCAATGTGAGGGAGCGAGGGATGCAGTAAAGGAGGAATAATGCATCGGAAGAGAGATACTAGACTCCCAAAAGAAAACCCTATCGTTTCCGTAGAAAGGTATCTCGATTTAGAAGGACAATGCAGGGTACCCAGGGTATTTCAAATGGACGCAAATTGTTGTGTTAATTTGTCAATGTGAGGGAGCGAGGGATGCAGTAAAGGAGGAATAATGCATCGGAAGAGAGATACTCGACTCCCAAAAGAAAACCCTATCGTTTCCGTAGAGACGTATCTCGATTTAGAAGGACAATGCAGGGTACCCAGGGTATTTCAAATGGACGCAAATTGTGTTTTAATTTGTCAATGTGAGGGAGCGAGGGATGCAGTAAAGGAGGAATAATGCATCGGAAGAGAGATACTCGACTCCCAAAAGAAAACACTATGGTTTCCGTAGAAACGTATCTCGATTTAGAAGGACAATGCAGGGAACCCAGGGTATTTCATATGGACGCAAATTGTTGTGTTAATTTGTCAATGTGAGGGAGCGAGGGATGCAGTAAGTGAGGAATAATGCATCGGAAAAGAGATACTCGACTCCCAAAAGAAAATCCTATCGTTTCCGTAGAAACGTAACTCGATTTAGAAGGACAATGCAGGGAACCCAGGGTATTTCATATGGACGCAAATTGTGTGTTAATTCGTAAATGTGACGGAGCGAAGGATGAAGTAAGTGAGGAATAATGCATCGGGAGAGAGATACTCGACTCCCAAAAGAAAACCCTATCGTTTCCGTAGAAACGTATCTCGATTTAGAAGGACAATGCAGGGTACCCAGGGTATTTCAAATGGACGCAAATTGTTGTGTTAATTTGTCAATGTGAGGGAGCGAGGGATGCAGTAAAGGAGGAATAATGCATCGGAAGAGAGATACTCGACTCCCAAAAGAAAACCCTATCGTTTCCGTAGAAACGTATCTCGATTTAGAAGGACAATGCAGGGAACCCAGGGTATTTCATATGGACGCAAATTGTTGTGTTAATTTGTCAATGTGAGGGAGCGAGGGATGCAGTAAAGGAGGAATAATGCATCGGAAGAGATATACTCGACTCCCAAAAGAAAACCCTATCGTTTCCGTAGAAACGTTCTCGATTTAGAAGGACAGTCCAGAGAACCCAGAGTATTTCATATGGACGAAATTGTGTGTTAATTTGTCAATGTGAGGGAGCGAGGGATGCAGTAAAGGAGGAATAATGCATCGGAAGAGAGATACTCGACTCCCAAAAGAAAACCCTATCGTTTCCGTAGAAACGTATCTCGATTTTGAACGACAATGCAGGGTACCCAGGGTATTTCAAATGGACGCAAATTGTGTGTTAATTTGTCAATGTGAGGGAGCGAGGGATGCAGTAAAGGAGGAATAATGCATCGGAAAAGAGATACTTGACTCTTAAAAGAAAATCCTATCGTTTCCGTAGAAACGTATCTCGATTTAGAAGGACAATGCAGGGAACCCAGTGTATTTCATATGGAAGCAAATTGTGAGTTAATTTGTCAATGTGAGGGAGCAAGGGATGCAGTAAAGGACGAATAATGCATCGGAAGAGAGATACTCGACTCCCAAAAGAAAACCCTATCGTTTCCGTAGATACGTATCTCGATTTAGAAGGACAATGCAGGGAACCCAGGGTATTTCATATGGACGCAAATTGTTGTGTTAATTTGTCAATGTGAGGGTGCGAGGGATGCAGTAAAGGAGGAATAATGCATCAGAAAAGAGATACTCGACTCCCAAAGAAAACCCTATGGTTTCCGTAGAAACGTATCTCGATTTAGAAGGACAATGCAGGGAACCCAGGGTATTTCATATGGACGCAAATTGTTGTGTTAATTTGTCAATGTGAGGGAGCGAGGGATGCAGTAAGGGAGGAATAATGCATCGGAAGAGAGATACTCGACTCCCAAAAGAAAACCCTATCGTTTCCGTAGAAACGTATCTCGATTTAGAAGGACAATGCAGGGAACCCAGAGTATTTCATATGGACGCAATTTGTGAGTTAATTTGTCAATGTGAGGGAGCAAGGGATGCAGTAAAGGAGGAATAATGCATCGGAAGAGAGATACTCGACTCCCAAAAGAAAACCCTATCGTTTCCGTAGAAACGTATCTCGATTTAGAAGGACAATGCAGGGAACCCAGAGTATTTCATATGGACGCAAATTGTGTGTTAATTTGTCAATGTGAGGGAGCGAGGGATGCAGTAAAGGAGGAATAATGCATCGGAAGAGAGATACTCGACTCCCAAGAGAAAACCCTATCGTTTCCGTAGAAACGTATCTCGATTTAGAAGGACAATGCAGGGTACCCAGGGTACTTCAAATGGACGCAAATTGTTGTGTTAATTTGTCAATGTGAGGGAGCGAGGGATGCAGTAAAGTAGGAATAATGCATCGGAAGAGAGATACTCGACTCCCAAAAGAAAACCCTATCGTTTCCGTAGAAACGTATCTCGATTTAGAAGGACAATGCAGGGTACCCAGGGTATTTCAAATGGACGCAAATTGTGTGTTAATTTGTCAATGTGAGGGAGCGAGGGATGCGGTAAAGGAGGAATAATGCATCGGAAGAGAGATACTCGACTCCCAAAAGAAAACCCTATCGTTTCCGTAGAAACGTATCTCGATTTAGAAGGACAATGCAGGGAACCCAGAGTATTTCATATGGACGCAAATTGTGTGTTAATTTGTCAATGTGAGGGAGCGAGGGATGCAGTAAAGGAGGAATAATGCATCGGAAGAGAGATACTCGACTCCCAAAAGAAAACCCTATCGTTTCCGTAGAAATGTATCTCGATTTAGAAGGACAATGCAGGGAACCCAGAGTATTTCATATGGACGCAAATTGTGTGTTAATTTGTCAATGTGAGGGAGCGAGGGATGCAGTAAAGGAGGAATAATGCATCGGAAGAGAGATACTCGACTCCCAAAAGAAAACCCTATCGTTTCCGTAGAAACGTATCTCGATTTAGAAGGACAATGCAGGGTACCCAGGGTACTTCAAATGGACGCAAATTGTTGTGTTAATTTGTCAATGTGAGGGAGCGAGGGATGCAGTAAAGTAGGAATATTGCATCGGAAGAGAGATACTCGACTCCCAAAAGAAAACCCTATCGTTTCCGTAGAAACGTATCTCGATTTAGAAGGCCAATGCAGGGTACCCAGGGTATTTCAAATGGACGCAAATTGTGTGTTAATTTGTCAATGTGAGGGAGCGAGGGATGCAGTAAAGGAGGAATAATGCATCGGAAGAGAGATACTAGACTCCCAAAAGAAAACCCTATCGTTTCCGTAGAAACGTATCTCGATTTAGAAGGACAATGCAGGGTACCCAGGGTATTTCAAATGGACGCAAATTGTTGTGTTATTTTGTCAATGTGAGGGAGCGAGGGATGCAGTAAAGGAGGAATAATGCATCGGAAGAGAGATACTCGACTCCCAAAAGAAAACCCTATCGTTTCCGTAGAGACGTATCTCGATTTAGAAGGACAATGCAGGGTACCCAGGGTATTTCAAATGGACGCAAATTGTGTTTTAATTTGTCAATGTGAGGGAGCGAGGGATGCAGTAAAGGAGGAATAATGCATCGGAAGAGAGATATTCGACTCCCAAAAGAAAACACTATGGTTTCCGTAGAAACGTATCTCGATTTAGAAGGACAATGCAGGGTACACAGGGTATCTCAAATGGACGCAAATTGTGTGTTAATTTGTCAATGTGTGGGAGCGAGGGATGCAGTAAAGGAGGAATAATGCATCGGAAGAGAGATACTCGACTCCCAAAAGAAAACCCTATCGTTTCCGTAGAAACGTATCTCGATTTAGAAGGACAATGCAGGGTACCCAGGGTATTTCAAATGGACGCAAATTGTGTGTTAATTTGTCAATGTGTGGGAGCGAGGGATGCAGTAAAGGAGGAATAATGCATCGGAAGAGAGATACTCGACTCCCAAAAGAAAACCCTATCGTTTCCGCAGAAACATATCTCGATTTAGAAGGACAATGCAGGGTACCCAGGGTATTTCAAATGGACGCAAATTGTGTGTTAATTTGTCAATGTGAGGGAGCGAGGGATGCAGTAAAGGAGGAATAATGCATCGGAAGAGAGATACTCGACTCCCAAAAGAAAACCCTATCGTTTCCGTAGAAACGTATCTCGATTTAGAAGGACAATGCAGGGAACCCAGAGTATTTCATATGGACGCAAATTGTGTGTTAATTTGTCAATGTGAGGGAGCGAGGGATGCAGTAAAGGAGGAATAATGCATCGGAAGAGAGATACTCGACTCCCAAAAGAAAACCCTATCGTTTCCGTAGAAACGTATCTCGATTTAGAAGGACAATGCAGGGTACCCAGGGTACTTCAAATGGACGCAAATTGTTGTGTTAATTTGTCAATGTGAGGGAGCGAGGGATGCAGTAAAGTAGGAATAATGCATCGGAAGAGAGATACTCGACTCCCAAAAGAAAACCCTATCGTTTCCGTAGAAACGTATCTCGATTTAGAAGGACAATGCAGGGTACCCAGGGTATTTCAAATGGACGCAAATTGTGTGTTAATTTGTCAATGTGAGGGAGCGAGGGATGCGGTAAAGGAGGAATAATGCATCGGAAGAGAGATACTCGACTCCCAAAAGAAAACCCTATCGTTTCCGTAGAAACGTATCTCGATTTAGAAGGACAATGCAGGGAACCCAGAGTATTTCATATGGACGCAAATTGTGTGTTAATTTGTCAATGTGAGGGAGCGAGGGATGCAGTAAAGGAGGAATAATGCATCGGAAGAGAGATACTCGACTCCCAAAAGAAAACCCTATCGTTTCCGTAGATACGTATCTCGATTTAGAAGGACAATGCAGGGAACCCAGGGTATTTCATATGGACGCAAATTGTTGTGTTAATTTGTCAATGTGAGGGTGCGAGGGATGCAGTAAAGGAGGAATAATGCATCAGAAAAGAGATACTCGACTCCCAAAGAAAACCCTATGGTTTCCGTAGAAACGTATCTCGATTTAGAAGGACAATGCAGGGAACCCAGGGTATTTCATATGGACGCAAATTGTTGTGTTAATTTGTCAATGTGAGGGAGCGAGGGATGCAGTAAGGGAGGAATAATGCATCGGAAGAGAGATACTCGACTCCCAAAAGAAAACCCTATCGTTTCCGTAGAAACGTATCTCGATTTAGAAGGACAATGCAGGGAACCCAGAGTATTTCATATGGACGCAATTTGTGAGTTAATTTGTCAATGTGAGGGAGCAAGGGATGCAGTAAAGGAGGAATAATGCATCGGAAGAGAGATACTCGACTCCCAAAAGAAAACCCTATCGTTTCCGTAGAAACGTATCTCGATTTAGAAGGACAATGCAGGGAACCCAGAGTATTTCATATGGACGCAAATTGTGTGTTAATTTGTCAATGTGAGGGAGCGAGGGATGCAGTAAAGGAGGAATAATGCATCGGAAGAGAGATACTCGACTCCCAAGAGAAAACCCTATCGTTTCCGTAGAAACGTATCTCGATTTAGAAGGACAATGCAGGGTACCCAGGGTACTTCAAATGGACGCAAATTGTTGTGTTAATTTGTCAATGTGAGGGAGCGAGGGATGCAGTAAAGTAGGAATAATGCATCGGAAGAGAGATACTCGACTCCCAAAAGAAAACCCTATCGTTTCCGTAGAAACGTATCTCGATTTAGAAGGACAATGCAGGGTACCCAGGGTATTTCAAATGGACGCAAATTGTGTGTTAATTTGTCAATGTGAGGGAGCGAGGGATGCGGTAAAGGAGGAATAATGCATCGGAAGAGAGATACTCGACTCCCAAAAGAAAACCCTATCGTTTCCGTAGAAACGTATCTCGATTTAGAAGGACAATGCAGGGAACCCAGAGTATTTCATATGGACGCAATTTGTGAGTTAATTTGTCAATGTGAGGGAGCAAGGGATGCAGTAAAGGAGGAATAATGCATCGGAAGAGAGATACTCGACTCCCAAAAGAAAACCCTATCGTTTCCGTAGAAACGTATCTCGATTTAGAAGGACAATGCAGGGAACCCAGAGTATTTCATATGGACGCAAATTGTGTGTTAATTTGTCAATGTGAGGGAGCGAGGGATGCAGTAAAGGAGGAATAATGCATCAGAAAAGAGATACTCGACTCCCAAAGAAAACCCTATGGTTTCCGTAGAAACGTATCTCGATTTAGAAGGACAATGCAGGGAACCCAGGGTATTTCATATGGACGCAAATTGTTGTGTTAATTTGTCAATGTGAGGGAGCGAGGGATGCAGTAAGGGAGGAATAATGCATCGGAAGAGAGATACTCGACTCCCAAAAGAAAACCCTATCGTTTCCGTAGAAACGTATCTCGATTTAGAAGGACAATGCAGGGAACCCAGAGTATTTCATATGGACGCAATTTGTGAGTTAATTTGTCAATGTGAGGGAGCAAGGGATGCAGTAAAGGAGGAATAATGCATCAGAAAAGAGATACTCGACTCCCAAAGAAAACCCTATGGTTTCCGTAGAAACGTATCTCGATTTAGAAGGACAATGCAGGGAACCCAGGGTATTTCATATGGACGCAAATTGTTGTGTTAATTTGTCAATGTGAGGGAGCGAGGGATGCAGTAAGGGAGGAATAATGCATCGGAAGAGAGATACTCGACTCCCAAAAGAAAACCCTATCGTTTCCGTAGAAACGTATCTCGATTTAGAAGGACAATGCAGGGAACCCAGAGTATTTCATATGGACGCAATTTGTGAGTTAATTTGTCAATGTGAGGGAGCAAGGGATGCAGTAAAGGAGGAATAATGCATCGGAAGAGAGATACTCGACTCCCAAAAGAAAACCCTATCGTTTCCGTAGAAACGTATCTCGATTTAGAAGGACAATGCAGGGAACCCAGAGTATTTCATATGGACGCAAATTGTGTGTTAATTTGTCAATGTGAGGGAGCGAGGGATGCAGTAAAGGAGGAATAATGCATCGGAAGAGAGATACTCGACTCCCAAGAGAAAACCCTATCGTTTCCGTAGAAACGTATCTCGATTTAGAAGGACAATGCAGGGTACCCAGGGTACTTCAAATGGACGCAAATTGTTGTGTTAATTTGTCAATGTGAGGGAGCGAGGGATGCAGTAAAGTAGGAATAATGCATCGGAAGAGAGATACTCGACTCCCAAAAGAAAACCCTATCGTTTCCGTAGAAACGTATCTCGATTTAGAAGGACAATGCAGGGTACCCAGGGTATTTCAAATGGACGCAAATTGTGTGTTAATTTGTCAATGTGAGGGAGCGAGGGATGCGGTAAAGGAGGAATAATGCATCGGAAGAGAGATACTCGACTCCCAAAAGAAAACCCTATCGTTTCCGTAGAAACGTATCTCGATTTAGAAGGACAATGCAGGGAACCCAGAGTATTTCATATGGACGCAAATTGTGTGTTAATTTGTCAATGTGAGGGAGCGAGGGATGCAGTAAAGGAGGAATAATGCATCGGAAGAGAGATACTCGACTCCCAAAAGAAAACCCTATCGTTTCCGTAGAAATGTATCTCGATTTAGAAGGACAATGCAGGGAACCCAGAGTATTTCATATGGACGCAAATTGTGTGTTAATTTGTCAATGTGAGGGAGCGAGGGATGCAGTAAAGGAGGAATAATGCATCGGAAGAGAGATACTCGACTCCCAAAAGAAAACCCTATCGTTTCCGTAGAAACGTATCTCGATTTAGAAGGACAATGCAGGGTACCCAGGGTACTTCAAATGGACGCAAATTGTTGTGTTAATTTGTCAATGTGAGGGAGCGAGGGATGCAGTAAAGTAGGAATATTGCATCGGAAGAGAGATACTCGACTCCCAAAAGAAAACCCTATCGTTTCCGTAGAAACGTATCTCGATTTAGAAGGCCAATGCAGGGTACCCAGGGTATTTCAAATGGACGCAAATTGTGTGTTAATTTGTCAATGTGAGGGAGCGAGGGATGCAGTAAAGGAGGAATAATGCATCGGAAGAGAGATACTAGACTCCCAAAAGAAAACCCTATCGTTTCCGTAGAAACGTATCTCGATTTAGAAGGACAATGCAGGGTACCCAGGGTATTTCAAATGGACGCAAATTGTTGTGTTATTTTGTCAATGTGAGGGAGCGAGGGATGCAGTAAAGGAGGAATAATGCATCGGAAGAGAGATACTCGACTCCCAAAAGAAAACCCTATCGTTTCCGTAGAGACGTATCTCGATTTAGAAGGACAATGCAGGGTACCCAGGGTATTTCAAATGGACGCAAATTGTGTTTTAATTTGTCAATGTGAGGGAGCGAGGGATGCAGTAAAGGAGGAATAATGCATCGGAAGAGAGATATTCGACTCCCAAAAGAAAACACTATGGTTTCCGTAGAAACGTATCTCGATTTAGAAGGACAATGCAGGGTACACAGGGTATCTCAAATGGACGCAAATTGTGTGTTAATTTGTCAATGTGTGGGAGCGAGGGATGCAGTAAAGGAGGAATAATGCATCGGAAGAGAGATACTCGACTCCCAAAAGAAAACCCTATCGTTTCCGTAGAAACGTATCTCGATTTAGAAGGACAATGCAGGGTACCCAGGGTATTTCAAATGGACGCAAATTGTGTGTTAATTTGTCAATGTGTGGGAGCGAGGGATGCAGTAAAGGAGGAATAATGCATCGGAAGAGAGATACTCGACTCCCAAAAGAAAACCCTATCGTTTCCGCAGAAACATATCTCGATTTAGAAGGACAATGCAGGGTACCCAGGGTATTTCAAATGGACGCAAATTGTGTGTTAATTTGTCAATGTGAGGGAGCGAGGGATGCAGTAAAGGAGGAATAATGCATCGGAAGAGAGATACTCGACTCCCAAAAGAAAACCCTATCGTTTCCGTAGAAACGTATCTCGATTTAGAAGGACAATGCAGGGAACCCAGAGTATTTCATATGGACGCAAATTGTGTGTTAATTTGTCAATGTGAGGGAGCGAGGGATGCAGTAAAGGAGGAATAATGCATCGGAAGAGAGATACTCGACTCCCAAAAGAAAACCCTATCGTTTCCGTAGAAACGTATCTCGATTTAGAAGGACAATGCAGGGTACCCAGGGTACTTCAAATGGACGCAAATTGTTGTGTTAATTTGTCAATGTGAGGGAGCGAGGGATGCAGTAAAGTAGGAATAATGCATCGGAAGAGAGATACTCGACTCCCAAAAGAAAACCCTATCGTTTCCGTAGAAACGTATCTCGATTTAGAAGGACAATGCAGGGTACCCAGGGTATTTCAAATGGACGCAAATTGTGTGTTAATTTGTCAATGTGAGGGAGCGAGGGATGCGGTAAAGGAGGAATAATGCATCGGAAGAGAGATACTCGACTCCCAAAAGAAAACCCTATCGTTTCCGTAGAAACGTATCTCGATTTAGAAGGACAATGCAGGGAACCCAGAGTATTTCATATGGACGCAAATTGTGTGTTAATTTGTCAATGTGAGGGAGCGAGGGATGCAGTAAAGGAGGAATAATGCATCGGAAGAGAGATACTCGACTCCCAAAAGAAAACCCTATCGTTTCCGTAGAAACGTATCTCGATTTAGAAGGACAATGCAGGGAACCCAGAGTATTTCATATGGACGCAAATTGTGTGTTAATTTGTCAATGTGAGGGAGCGAGGGATGCAGTAAAGGAGGAATAATGCATCGGAAGAGAGATACTCGACTCCCAAAAGAAAACCCTATCGTTTCCGTAGAAACGTATCTCGATTTAGAAGGACAATGCAGGGTACCCAGGGTACTTCAAATGGACGCAAATTGTTGTGTTAATTTGTCAATGTGAGGGAGCGAGGGATGCAGTAAAGGAGGAATAATGCATCGGAAGAGAGATACTCGACTCCCAAAAGAAAACCCTATCGTTTCCGTAGAAACGTATCTCGATTTAGAAGGCCAATGCAGGGTACCCAGGGTATTTCAAATGGACGCAAATTGTGTGTTAATTTGTCAATGTGAGGGAGCGAGGGATGCAGTAAAGGAGGAATAATGCATCGGAAGAGAGATACTAGACTCCCAAAAGAAAACCCTATCGTTTCCGTAGAAACGTATCTCGATTTAGAAGGACAATGCAGGGTACCCAGGGTATTTCAAATGGACGCAAATTGTTGTGTTATTTTGTCAATGTGAGGGAGCGAGGGATGCAGTAAAGGAGGAATAATGCATCGGAAGAGAGATACTCGACTCCCAAAAGAAAACCCTATCGTTTCCGTAGAAACGTATCTCGATTTAGAAGGACAATGCAGGGTACCCAGGGTATTTCAAATGGACGCAAATTGTGTGTTAATTTGTCAATGTGTGGGAGCGAGGGATGCAGTAAAGGAGGAATAATGCATCGGAAGAGAGATACTCGACTCCCAAAAGAAAACCCTATCGTTTCCGCAGAAACATATCTCGATTTAGAAGGACAATGCAGGGTACCCAGGGTATTTCAAATGGACGCAAATTGTGTGTTAATTTGTCAATGTGAGGGAGCGAGGGATGCAGTAAAGGAGGAATAATGCATCGGAAGAGAGATACTCGACTCCCAAAAGAAAACCCTATCGTTTCCGTAGAAACGTATCTCGATTTAGAAGGCCAATGCAGGGTACCCAGGGTATTTCAAATGGACGCAAATTGTGTGTTAATTTGTCAATGTGAGGGAGCGAGGGATGCAGTAAAGGAGGAATAATGCATCGGAAGAGAGATACTAGACTCCCAAAAGAAAACCCTATCGTTTCCGTAGAAACGTATCTCGATTTAGAAGGACAATGCAGGGTACCCAGGGTATTTCAAATGGACGCAAATTGTTGTGTTATTTTGTCAATGTGAGGGAGCGAGGGATGCAGTAAAGGAGGAATAATGCATCGGAAGAGAGATACTCGACTCCCAAAAGAAAACCCTATCGTTTCCGTAGAGACGTATCTCGATTTAGAAGGACAATGCAGGGTACCCAGGGTATTTCAAATGGACGCAAATTGTGTTTTAATTTGTCAATGTGAGGGAGCGAGGGATGCAGTAAAGGAGGAATAATGCATCTGAAGAGAGATATTCGACTCCCAAAAGAAAACACTATGGTTTCCGTAGAAACGTATCTCGATTTAGAAGGACAATGCAGGGTACACAGGGTATCTCAAATGGACGCAAATTGTGTGTTAATTTGTCAATGTGTGGGAGCGAGGGATGCAGTAAAGGAGGAATAATGCATCGGAAGAGAGATACTCGACTCCCAAAAGAAAACCCTATCGTTTCCGTAGAAACGTATCTCGATTTAGAAGGACAATGCAGGGTACCCAGGGTATTTCAAATGGACGCAAATTGTGTGTTAATTTGTCAATGTGTGGGAGCGAGGGATGCAGTAAAGGAGGAATAATGCATCGGAAGAGAGATACTCGACTCCCAAAAGAAAACCCTATCGTTTCCGCAGAAACATATCTCGATTTAGAAGGACAATGCAGGGTACACAGGGTATTTCAAATGGACGCAAATTGTGTGTTAATTTGTCAATGTGAGGGAGCGAGGGATGCAGTAAAGGAGGAATAATGCATCGGAAGAGAGATACTCGACTCCCAAAAGAAAACCCTATCGTTTCCGTAGAAACGTATCTCGATTTAGAAGGACAATGCAGGGTACCCAGGGTATTTCAAATGGACGCAAATTGTGTGTTAATTTGTCAATGTGAGGGAGCGAGGGATGCAGTAAAGGAGGAATAATGCATCGGAAGAGAGATACTCGACTCCCAAGAGAAAACCCTATCGTTTCCGTAGAAACGTATCTCGATTTAGAAGGACAATGCAGGGTACCCAGGGTATTTCAAATGGACGCAAATTGTGTGTTAATTTGTCAATGTGAGGGAGCGAGGGATGCAGTAAAGGAGGAATAATGCATCGGAAGAGAGATACTCGACTCCCAAAAGAAAACCCTATCGTTTCCGTAGAAACGTATCTCGATTTAGAAGGACAATGCAGGGTACCCAGGGTATTTCAAATGGACGCAAATTGTGTGTTAATTTGTCAATGTGAGGGAGCGAGGGATGCAGTAAAGGAGGAATAATGCATCGGAAGAGAGATACTCGACTCCCAAAAGAAAACCCTATCGTTTCCGTAGAAACGTATCTCGATTTAGAAGGACAATGCAGGGTACCCAGGGTATTTCAAATGGACGCAAATTGTTGTGTTAATTTGTCAATGTGAGGAAGCGAGGGATGCAGTAAAGGAGGAATAATGCATCGGAAGAGAGATACTCGACTCCCAAAAGAAAACCCTATCGTTTCCGTAGAAACGTATCTCGATTTAGAAGGACAATGCAGGGTACCCTGGGTATTTCAAATGGACGCAAATTGTTGTGTTAATTTGTCAATGTGAGGGAGCGAGGGATGCAGTAAAGGAGGAATAATGCATCGGAAGAGAGATACTCGACTCCCAAAAGAAAACCCTATCGTTTCCGTAGAAACGTATCTCGATTTAGAAGGACAATGCAGGGTACCCAGGGTAATTCAAATGGACGCAAATTGTGTGTTAATTTGTCAATGTGAGGGAGCGAGGGATGCAGTAAAGGAGGAATAATGCATCGGAAGAGAGATACTCGACTCCCAAAAGAAAACCCTATCGTTTCCGTAGAAACGTATCTCGATTTAGAAGGACAATGCAGGGTACCCAGGGTATTTCATATGGACGCAAATTGTTGTGTTAATTTGTCAATGTGAGGGAGCGAGGGATGCAGTAAAGGAGGAATAATGCATCGGAAGAGAGATACTCGACTCCCAAAAGGAAACCCTATCATTTCCGTAGAAACGTATCTCGATTTAGAAGGACAATGCAGGGTACCCAGGGTATTTCAAATGGACGCAAATTGTTTTGTTAATTTGTCAATGTGAGGGAGCGAGGGATGCAGTAAAGGAGGAATAATGCATCGGAAGAGAGATACTCGACTCCCAAAAGAAAACCCTATCGTTTCCGTAGAAACGTATCTCGATTTAGAAGGACAATGCAGGGAACCCATGGTATTTCATATGGACGCAAATTGTTGTGTTAATTTGTCAATGTGAGGGAGCGAGGGATGCAGTAAGTGAGGAATAATGCATCGGAAAAGAGATACTCGACTCCCAAAAGAAAATCCTATCGTTTCCGTAGAAACGTAACTCGATTTAGAAGGACAATGCAGGGAACCCAGGGAATTTCATATGGACGCAAATTGTGTGTTAATTCGTAAATGTGAGGGAGCGAAGGATGCAGTAAGTGAAGAATAATGCATCGGAAGAGAGATACTCGACTCCCAAAAGAAAACCCTATCGTTTCCGTAGAAACGTATCTAGATTTAGAAGGACAATGCAGGGTACCCAGGGTACTTCAAATGGACGCAAATTGTTGTGTTAATTTGTCAATGTGAGGGAGCGAGGGATGCAGTAAAGTAGGAATAATGCATCGGAAAAGAGATACTCGACTCCCAAAAGAAAACCCTATCGTTTCCGTAGAGACGAATCTCGATTTAGAAGGACAATGCAGGGTACCCAGGGTATTTCAAATGGACGCAAATTGTGTTTTAATTTGTCAATGTGAGGGAGCGAGGGATGCAGTAAAGGAGGAATAATGCATCGGAAGAGAGATACTCGACTCCCAAAAGAAAACACTATGGTTTCCGTAGAAACGTATCTCGATTTAGAAGGACAATGCATGGTACACAGGGTATTTCAAATGGACGCAAATTGTGTGTTAATTTGTCAATGTGTGGGAGCGAGGGATGCAGTAAAGGAGGAATAATGCATCGGAAGAGAGATACTCGACTCCCAAAAGAAAACCCTATCGTTTCCGTAGAAACGTATCTCGATTTAGAAGGACAATGCAGGGTACACAGGGTATTTCAAATGGACGCAAATTGTGTGTTAATTTGTCAATGTGTGGGAGCGAGGGATGCAGTAAAGGAGGAATAATGCATCGGAAGAGAGATACTCGACTCCCAAAAGAAAACCCTATCGTTTCCGCAGAAACATATCTCGATTTAGAAGGACAATGCAGGGTACCCAGGGTATTTCAAATGGACGCAAATTGTGTGTTAATTTGTCAATGTGAGGGAGCGAGGGATGCAGTAAAGGAGGAATAATGCATCGGAAGAGAGATACTCGACTCCCAAAAGAAAACCCTATCGTTTCCGTAGAAACGTATCTCGATTTAGAAGGACAATGCAGGGTACCCAGGGTATTTCAAATGGACGCAAATTGTGTGTTAATTTGTCAATGTGAGGGAGCGAGGGATGCAGTAAAGGAGGAATAATGCATCGGAAGAGAGATACTCGACTCCCAAAAGAAAACCCTATCATTTCCGTAGAAACGTATCTCGATTTAGAAGGACAATGCAGGGTACCCAGGGTATTTCAAATGGACGCAAATTGCGTGTTAATTTGTCAATGTGAGGGAGCGAGGGATGCAGTAAAGGAGGAATAATGCATCGGAAGAGAGATACTCGACTCCCAAAAGAAAACCCTATCGTTTCCGTAGAAACGTATCTCGATTTAGAAGGACAATGCAGGGTACCCAGGGTATTTCAAAAGGACGCAAATTGTGTGTTAATTTGTCAATGTGAGGGAGCGAGGGATGCAGTAAAGGAGGAATAATGCATCGGAAGAGAGATACTCGACTCCCAAAAGAAAACCCTATCGTTTCCGTAGAAACGTATCTCGATTTAGAAGGACAATGCAGGGAACCCAGAGTATTTCATATGGACGCAAATTGTGTGTTAATTTGTCAATGTGAGGGAGCGAGGGATGCAGTAAAGGAGGAATAATGCATCGCAAGAGAGATACTCGACTCCCAAAAGGAAACCCTATCGTTTCCGTAGAAACATATCTCGATTTAGAAGGACAATGCAGGGTACCCAGGGTACTTCAAATGGACGCAAATTGTTGTGTTAATTTGTCAATGTGAGGGAGCGAGGGATGCAGTAAAGTAGGAATAATGCATCGGAAGAGAGATACTCGACTCCCAAAAGAAAACCCTATCGTTTCCGTAGAAACGTATCTCGATTTAGAAGGCCAATGCAGGGTACCCAGGGTATTTCAAATGGACGCAAATTGTGTGTTAATTTGTCAATGTGAGGGAGCGAGGGATGCAGTAAAGGAGGAATAATGCATCGGAAGAGAGATACTCGACTCCCAAAAGAAAACCCTATCGTTTCCGTAGAGACGTATCTCGATTTAGAAGGACAATGCAGGGTACCCAGGGTATTTCAAATGGACGCAAATTGTGTTTTAATTTGTCAATGTGAGGGAGCGAGGGATGCAGTAAAGGAGGAATAATGCATCGGAAGAGAGATATTCGACTCCCAAAAGAAAACACTATGGTTTCCGTAGAAACGTATCTCGATTTAGAAGGACAATGCAGGGTACACAGGGTATCTCAAATGGACGCAAATTGTGTGTTAATTTGTCAATGTGTGGGAGCGAGGGATGCAGTAAAGGAGGAATAATGCATCGGAAGAGAGATACTCGACTCCCAAAAGAAAACCCTATCGTTTCCGTAGAAACGTATCTCGATTTAGAAGGACAATGCAGGGTAACCAGGGTATTTCAAATGGACGCAAATTGTGTGTTAATTTGTCAATGTGTGGGAGCGAGGGATGCAGTAAAGGAGGAATAATGCATCGGAAGAGAGATACTCGACTCCCAAAAGAAAACCCTATCGTTTCCGCAGAAACATATCTCGATTTAGAAGGACAATGCAGGGTACCCAGGGTATTTCAAATGGACGCAAATTGTGAGTTAATTTGTCAATGTGAGGGAGCGAGGGATGCAGTAAAGGA
Source organism: Schistocerca nitens (assembly GCF_023898315.1). Classification (NCBI taxonomy): domain Eukaryota; kingdom Metazoa; phylum Arthropoda; class Insecta; order Orthoptera; family Acrididae; genus Schistocerca; species Schistocerca nitens. Next base: position 36,379,035 of record NC_064618.1, on the reverse strand, counting down.
GGAATAATGCATCGGAAGAGAGATACTCGACTCCCAAAAGAAAACCCTATCGTTTCCGTAGAAACGTATCTCGTTTTAGAAGGACAATGCAGGGTACCCAGGGTATTTCAAATGGACGCAAATTGTGTGTTAATTTGTCAATGTGAGGGAGCGAGGGATGCAGTAAAGGAGGAATAATGCATCGGAAGAGAGATACTCGACTCCTAAAAGAAAACCCTATCGTTTCCGTAGAAACGTATCTCGATTTAGAAGGACAATGCAGGGTACCCAGGGTATTTCAAATGGACGCAAATTGTGTGTTAATTTGTCAATGTGAGGGAGCGAGGGATGCAGTAAAGGAGGAATAATGCATCGGAAGAGAGATACTCGACTCCCAAAAGAAAACCCTATCGTTTCCGTAGAAACGTATCTCGATTTAGAAGGACAATGCAGGGTACCCAGGGTATTTCAAATGGACGCAAATTGTGTGTTAATTTGTCAATGTGAGGGAGCGAGGGATGCAGTAAAGGAGGAATAATGCATCGGAAGAGAGATACTCGACTCCCAAAAGAAAACCCTATCGTTTCCGTAGAAACGTATCTCGATTTAGAAGGACAATGCAGGGTACCCAGGGTATTTCAAATGGACGCAAATTGTTGTGTTAATTTGTCAATGTGAGGGAGCGAGGGATGCAGTAAAGGAGGAATAATGCATCGGAAGAGAGATACTCGACTCCCAAAAGAAAACCCTATCGTTTCCGTAGAAACGTATCTCGATTTAGAAGGACAATGCAGGGTACCCAGGGTATTTCAAATGGACGCAAATTGTTGTGTTAATTTGTCAATGTGGGGGAGCGAGGGATGCAGTAAAGGAGGAATAATGCATCGGAAGAGAGATACTCGACTCCCAAAAGAAAACCCTATCGTTTCCGTAGAAACGTATCTCGATTTAGAAGGACAATGCAGGGTACCCAGGGTAATTCAAATGGACGCAAATTGTGTGTTAATTTGTCAATGTGAGGGAGCGAGGGATGCAGTAAAGGAGGAATAATGCATCGGAAGAGAGATACTCGACTCCCAAAAGAAAACCCTATCGTTTCCGTAGAAACGTATCTCGATTTAGAAGGACAATGCAGGGTACCCAGGGTATTTCAAATGGACGCAAATTGTGTGTTAATTTGTCAATGTCAGGGAGGGAGGGATGCAGTAAAGGAGGAATAATGCATCGGAAGAGAGATACTCGACTCCCAAAAGAAAACCCTATCGTTTCCGTAGAAACGTATCTCGATTTAGAAGGACAATGCAGGGAACCCAGGGTATTTCATATGGACGCAAATTGGGTGTTATTTCGTCAATGTGAGGGAGCGAAGGATGCAGTAAGTGAGGAATAATGCATCGGAAGAGAGATACTCGACTCCCAAAAGAAAACCCTATCGTTTCAGTAGCAACGTATCTCGATTTAGAAGGACAATGCAGGGAACCCAGGGTATTTCATATGGACGCAAATTGTTGTGTTAATTTGTCAATGTGAGGGAGCGAGGGATGCAGTAAAGGAGGAATAATGCATCGGAAGAGAGATACTCGACTCCCAAAAGAAAACCCTATCGTTTCCGTAGAAACGTATCTCGATTTAGAAGGACAATGCAGGGTACCCAGGGTATTTCAAATGGACGCAAATTGTTGTGTTAATTTGTCAATGTGAGGGAGCGAGGGATGCAGTAAAGGAGGAATAATGCATCGAAAGAGAGATACTCGACTCCCAAAAGAAAACCCTATCGTTTCCGTAGAAACGTATCTCGATTTAGAAGGACAATGCAGGGTACCCAGGGTAATTCAAATGGACGCAAATTGTGTGTTAATTTGTCAATGTGAGGGAGCGAGGGATGCAGTAAAGGAGGAATAATGCATCGGAAGAGAGATACTCGACTCCCAAAAGAAAACCCTATCGTTTCCGTAGAAACGTATCTCGATTTAGAAGGACAATGCAGGGTACCCAGGGTATTTCAAATGGACGCAAATTGTGTGTTAATTTGTCAATGTCAGGGAGCGAGGGATGCAGTAAAGGAGGAATAATGCATCGGAAGAGAGATACTCGACTCCCAAAAGAAAACCCTATCGTTTCCGTAGAAACGTATCTCGATTTAGATGGACAATGCAGGGAACCCAGGGTATTTCATATGGACGCAAATTGGGTGTTATTTCGTCAATGTGAGGGAGCGAAGGATGCAGTAAGTGAGGAATAATGCATCGGAAGAGAGATACTCGACTCCCAAAAGAAAACCCTATCGTTTCAGTAGCAACGTATCTCGATTTAGAAGGACTATGCAGGGAACCCAGGGTATTTCATATGGACGCAAATTGTTGTGTTAATTTGTCAATGTGAGGGAGCGAGGGATGCAGTAAAGGAGGAATAATGCATCGGAAGAGAGATACTCGACTCCCAAAAGAAAACCCTATCGTTTCCGTAGAAACGTATCTCGATTTAGAAGGACAATGCAGGGTACCCAGGGTATTTCAAATGGACGCAAATTGTTTTGTTAATTTGTCAATGTGAGGGAGCGAGGGATGCAGTAAAGGAGGAATAATGCATCGGAAGAGAGATACTCGACTCCCAAAAGAAAACCCTATCGTTTCCGTAGAAACGTATCTCGATTTAGAAGGACAATGCAGGGAACCCAGGGTATTTCATATGGACGCAAATTGTTGTGTTAATTTGTCAATGTGAGGGAGCGAGGGATGCAGTAAGTGAGGAATAATGCATCGGAAAAGAGATACTCGACTCCCAAAAGAAAACCCTATCGTTTCCGTAGAAACGTATCTCGATTTAGAAGGACAATGCAGGGTACCCAGGGTATTTCAAATGGACGCAAATTGTGTGTTAATTTGTCAATGTCAGGGAGCGAGGGATGCAGTAAAGGAGGAATAATGCATCGGAAGAGAGATACTCGACTCCCAAAAGAAAACCCTATCGTTTCCGTAGAAACGTATCTCGATTTAGATGGACAATGCAGGGAACCCAGGGTATTTCATATGGACGCAAATTGGGTGTTATTTCGTCAATGTGAGGGAGCGAAGGATGCAGTAAGTGAGGAATAATGCATCGGAAGAGAGATACTCGACTCCCAAAAGAAAACCCTATCGTTTCAGTAGCAACGTATCTCGATTTAGAAGGACTATGCAGGGAACCCAGGGTATTTCATATGGACGCAAATTGTTGTGTTAATTTGTCAATGTGAGGGAGCGAGGGATGCAGTAAAGGAGGAATAATGCATCGGAAGAGAGATACTCGACTCCCAAAAGAAAACCCTATCGTTTCCGTAGAAACGTATCTCGATTTAGAAGGACAATGCAGGGTACCCAGGGTATTTCAAATGGACGCAAATTGTTTTGTTAATTTGTCAATGTGAGGGAGCGAGGGATGCAGTAAAGGAGGAATAATGCATCGGAAGAGAGATACTCGACTCCCAAAAGAAAACCCTATCGTTTCCGTAGAAACGTATCTCGATTTAGAAGGACAATGCAGGGAACCCAGGGTATTTCATATGGACGCAAATTGTTGTGTTAATTTGTCAATGTGAGGGAGCGAGGGATGCAGTAAGTGAGGAATAATGCATCGGAAAAGAGATACTCGACTCCCAAAAGAAAACCCTATCGTTTCCGTAGAAACGTATCTCGATTTAGAAGGACAATGCAGGGTACACAGGGTATTTCAAATGGACGCAAATTGTGTGTTAATTTGTCAATGTGTGGGAGCGAGGGATGCAGTAAAGGAGGAATAATGCATCGGAAGAGAGATACTCGACTCCCAAAAGAAAACCCTATCGTTTCCGTAGAAACGTATCTCGATTTAGAAGGACAATGCAGGGTACACAGGGTATTTCAAATGGACGCAAATTGTGTGTTAATTTGTCAATGTGTGGGAGCGAGGGATGCAGTAAAGGAGGAATAATGCATCGGAAGAGAGATACTCGACTCCCAAAAGAAAACCCTATCGTTTCCGCAGAAACATATCTCGATTTAGAAGGACAATGCAGGGTACCCAGGGTATTTCAAATGGACGCAAATTGTGTGTTAATTTGTCAATGTGAGGGAGCGAGGGATGCAGTAAAGTAGGAATAATGCATCGGAAGAGAGATACTCGACTCCCAAAAGAAAACCCTATCGTTTCCGTAGAAACGTATCTCGATTTAGAAGGGCAATGCAGGGTACCCAGGGTATTTCAAATGGACGCAAATTGTGTGTTAATTTGTCAATGTGAGGGAGCGAGGGATGCAGTAAAGGAGGAATAATGCATCGGAAGAGAGATACTAGACTCCCAAAAGAAAACCCTATCATTTCCGTAGAAACGTATCTCGATTTAGAAGGACAATGCAGGGTACCCAGGGTATTTCAAATGGACGCAAATTGTGTGTTAATTTGTCAATGTGAGGGAGCGAGGGATGCAGTAAAGGAGGAATAATGCATCGGAAGAGAGATACTCGACTCCCAAAAGAAAACCCTATCGTTTCCGTAGAAACGTATCTCGATTTAGAAGGACAATGCAGGTTACCCAGGGTATTTCAAATGGACGCAAATTGTGTGTTAATTTGTCAATGTGAGGGAGCGAGGGATGCAGTAAAGGAGGAATAATGCATCGGAAGAGAGATACTCGACTCCCAAAAGAAAACCCTATCGTTTCTGTAGAAACGTATCTCGATTTAGAAGGACAATGCAGGGTACCCAGGGTATTTCAAATGGACGCAAATTGTTGTGTTAATTTGTCAATGTGAGGGAGCGAGGGATGCAGTAAAGGAGGAATAATGCATCGGAAGAGAGATACTCGACTCCCAAAAGAAAACCCTATCGTTTCCGTAGAAACGTATCTCGATTTAGAAGGACAATGCAGGGTACCCAGGGTATTTCAAATGGACGCAAATTGTTGTGTTAATTTGTCAATGTGAGGGAGCGAGGGATGCAGTAAAGGAGGAATAATGCATCGGAAGAGAGATACTCGACTCCCAAAAGAAAACCCTATCGTTTCCGTAGAAACGTATCTCGATTTAGAAGGACAATGCAGGGTACCCTGGGTATTTCAAATGGACGCAAATTGTTGTGTTAATTTGTCAATGTGAGGGAGCGAGGGATGCAGTAAAGGAGGAATAATGCATCGGAAGAGAGATACTCGACTCCCAAAAGAAAACCCTATCGTTTCCGTAGAAACGTATCTCGATTTAGAAGGACAATGCAGGGTACCCAGGGTAATTCAAATGGACGCAAATTGTGTGTTAATTTGTCAATGTGAGGGAGCGAGGGATGCAGTAAAGGAGGAATAATGCATCGGAAGAGAGATACTCGACTCCCAAAAGAAAACCCTATCGTTTCCGTAGAAACGTATCTCGATTTAGAAGGCCAATGCAGGGTACCCAGGGTATTTCAAATGGACGCAAATTGTGTGTTAATTTGTCAATGTGAGGGAGCGAGGGATGCAGTAAAGGAGGAATAATGCATCGGAAGAGAGATACTAGACTCCCAAAAGAAAACCCTATCGTTTCCGTAGAAACGTATCTCGATTTAGAAGGACAATGCAGGGTACCCAGGGTATTTCAAATGGACGCAAATTGTTGTGTTATTTTGTCAATGTGAGGGAGCGAGGGATGCAGTAAAGGAGGAATAATGCATCGGAAGAGAGATACTCGACTCCCAAAAGAAAACCCTATCGTTTCCGTAGAGACGTATCTCGATTTAGAAGGACAATGCAGGGTACCCAGGGTATTTCAAATGGACGCAAATTGTGTTTTAATTTGTCAATGTGAGGGAGCGAGGGATGCAGTAAAGGAGGAATAATGCATCGGAAGAGAGATATTCGACTCCCAAAAGAAAACACTATGGTTTCCGTAGAAACGTATCTCGATTTAGAAGGACAATGCAGGGTACACAGGGTATCTCAAATGGACGCAAATTGTGTGTTAATTTGTCAATGTGTGGGAGCGAGGGATGCAGTAAAGGAGGAATAATGCATCGGAAGAGAGATACTCGACTCCCAAAAGAAAACCCTATCGTTTCCGTAGAAACGTATCTCGATTTAGAAGGACAATGCAGGGTACCCAGGGTATTTCAAATGGACGCAAATTGTGTGTTAATTTGTCAATGTGTGGGAGCGAGGGATGCAGTAAAGGAGGAATAATGCATCGGAAGAGAGATACTCGACTCCCAAAAGAAAACCCTATCGTTTCCGCAGAAACATATCTCGATTTAGAAGGACAATGCAGGGTACACAGGGTATTTCAAATGGACGCAAATTGTGTGTTAATTTGTCAATGTGAGGGAGCGAGGGATGCAGTAAAGGAGGAATAATGCATCGGAAGAGAGATACTCGACTCCCAAAAGAAAACCCTATCGTTTCCGTAGAAACGTATCTCGATTTAGAAGGACAATGCAGGGTACCCAGGGTATTTCAAATGGACGCAAATTGTGTGTTAATTTGTCAATGTGAGGGAGCGAGGGATGCAGTAAAGGAGGAATAATGCATCGGAAGAGAGATACTCGACTCCCAAGAGAAAACCCTATCGTTTCCGTAGAAACGTATCTCGATTTAGAAGGACAATGCAGGGTACCCAGGGTATTTCAAATGGACGCAAATTGTGTGTTAATTTGTCAATGTGAGGGAGCGAGGGATGCAGTAAAGGAGGAATAATGCATCGGAAGAGAGATACTCGACTCCCAAAAGAAAACCCTATCGTTTCCGTAGAAACGTATCTCGATTTAGAAGGACAATGCAGGGTACCCAGGGTATTTCAAATGGACGCAAATTGTGTGTTAATTTGTCAATGTGAGGGAGCGAGGGATGCAGTAAAGGAGGAATAATGCATCGGAAGAGAGATACTCGACTCCCAAAAGAAAACCCTATCGTTTCCGTAGAAACGTATCTCGATTTAGAAGGACAATGCAGGGTACCCAGGGTATTTCAAATGGACGCAAATTGTTGTGTTAATTTGTCAATGTGAGGAAGCGAGGGATGCAGTAAAGGAGGAATAATGCATCGGAAGAGAGATACTCGACTCCCAAAAGAAAACCCTATCGTTTCCGTAGAAACGTATCTCGATTTAGAAGGACAATGCAGGGTACCCTGGGTATTTCAAATGGACGCAAATTGTTGTGTTAATTTGTCAATGTGAGGGAGCGAGGGATGCAGTAAAGGAGGAATAATGCATCGGAAGAGAGATACTCGACTCCCAAAAGAAAACCCTATCGTTTCCGTAGAAACGTATCTCGATTTAGAAGGACAATGCAGGGTACCCAGGGTAATTCAAATGGACGCAAATTGTGTGTTAATTTGTCAATGTGAGGGAGCGAGGGATGCAGTAAAGGAGGAATAATGCATCGGAAGAGAGATACTCGACTCCCAAAAGAAAACCCTATCGTTTCCGTAGAAACGTATCTCGATTTAGAAGGACAATGCAGGGTACCCAGGGTATTTCATATGGACGCAAATTGTTGTGTTAATTTGTCAATGTGAGGGAGCGAGGGATGCAGTAAAGGAGGAATAATGCATCGGAAGAGAGATACTCGACTCCCAAAAGGAAACCCTATCGTTTCCGTAGAAACGTATCTCGATTTAGAAGGACAATGCAGGGTACCCAGGGTATTTCAAATGGACGCAAATTGTTTTGTTAATTTGTCAATGTGAGGGAGCGAGGGATGCAGTAAAGGAGGAATAATGCATCGGAAGAGAGATACTCGACTCCCAAAAGAAAACCCTATCGTTTCCGTAGAAACGTATCTCGATTTAGAAGGACAATGCAGGGAACCCATGGTATTTCATATGGACGCAAATTGTTGTGTTAATTTGTCAATGTGAGGGAGCGAGGGATGCAGTAAGTGAGGAATAATGCATCGGAAAAGAGATACTCGACTCCCAAAAGAAAATCCTATCGTTTCCGTAGAAACGTAACTCGATTTAGAAGGACAATGCAGGGAACCCAGGGAATTTCATATGGACGCAAATTGTGTGTTAATTCGTAAATGTGAGGGAGCGAAGGATGCAGTAAGTGAAGAATAATGCATCGGAAGAGAGATACTCGACTCCCAAAAGAAAACCCTATCGTTTCCGTAGAAACGTATCTAGATTTAGAAGGACAATGCAGGGTACCCAGGGTACTTCAAATGGACGCAAATTGTTGTGTTAATTTGTCAATGTGAGGGAGCGAGGGATGCAGTAAAGTAGGAATAATGCATCGGAAAAGAGATACTCGACTCCCAAAAGAAAACCCTATCGTTTCCGTAGAGACGTATCTCGATTTAGAAGGACAATGCAGGGTACCCAGGGTATTTCAAATGGACGCAAATTGTGTTTTAATTTGTCAATGTGAGGGAGCGAGGGATGCAGTAAAGGAGGAATAATGCATCGGAAGAGAGATACTCGACTCCCAAAAGAAAACACTATGGTTTCCGTAGAAACGTATCTCGATTTAGAAGGACAATGCATGGTACACAGGGTATTTCAAATGGACGCAAATTGTGTGTTAATTTGTCAATGTGTGGGAGCGAGGGATGCAGTAAAGGAGGAATAATGCATCGGAAGAGAGATACTCGACTCCCAAAAGAAAACCCTATCGTTTCCGTAGAAACGTATCTCGATTTAGAAGGACAATGCAGGGTACACAGGGTATTTCAAATGGACGCAAATTGTGTGTTAATTTGTCAATGTGTGGGAGCGAGGGATGCAGTAAAGGAGGAATAATGCATCGGAAGAGAGATACTCGACTCCCAAAAGAAAACCCTATCGTTTCCGCAGAAACATATCTCGATTTAGAAGGACAATGCAGGGTACCCAGGGTATTTCAAATGGACGCAAATTGTGTGTTAATTTGTCAATGTGAGGGAGCGAGGGATGCAGTAAAGGAGGAATAATGCATCGGAAGAGAGATACTCGACTCCCAAAAGAAAACCCTATCGTTTCCGTAGAAACGTATCTCGATTTAGAAGGACAATGCAGGGTACCCAGGGTATTTCAAATGGACGCAAATTGTGTGTTAATTTGTCAATGTGAGGGAGCGAGGGATGCAGTAAAGGAGGAATAATGCATCGGAAGAGAGATACTCGACTCCCAAAAGAAAACCCTATCATTTCCGTAGAAACGTATCTCGATTTAGAAGGACAATGCAGGGTACCCAGGGTATTTCAAATGGACGCAAATTGCGTGTTAATTTGTCAATGTGAGGGAGCGAGGGATGCAGTAAAGGAGGAATAATGCATCGGAAGAGAGATACTCGACTCCCAAAAGAAAACCCTATCGTTTCCGTAGAAACGTATCTCGATTTAGAAGGACAATGCAGGGTACCCAGGGTATTTCAAAAGGACGCAAATTGTGTGTTAATTTGTCAATGTGAGGGAGCGAGGGATGCAGTAAAGGAGGAATAATGCATCGGAAGAGAGATACTCGACTCCCAAAAGAAAACCCTATCGTTTCCGTAGAAACGTATCTCGATTTAGAAGGACAATGCAGGGAACCCAGAGTATTTCATATGGACGCAAATTGTGTGTTAATTTGTCAATGTGAGGGAGCGAGGGATGCAGTAAAGGAGGAATAATGCATCGGAAGAGAGATACTCGACTCCCAAAAGGAAACCCTATCGTTTCCGTAGAAACATATCTCGATTTAGAAGGACAATGCAGGGTACCCAGGGTACTTCAAATGGACGCAAATTGTTGTGTTAATTTGTCAATGTGAGGGAGCGAGGGATGCAGTAAAGTAGGAATAATGCATCGGAAGAGAGATACTCGACTCCCAAAAGAAAACCCTATCGTTTCCGTAGAAACGTATCTCGATTTAGAAGGCCAATGCAGGGTACCCAGGGTATTTCAAATGGACGCAAATTGTGTGTTAATTTGTCAATGTGAGGGAGCGAGGGATGCAGTAAAGGAGGAATAATGCATCGGAAGAGAGATACTCGACTCCCAAAAGAAAACCCTATCGTTTCCGTAGAGACGTATCTCGATTTAGAAGGACAATGCAGGGTACCCAGGGTATTTCAAATGGACGCAAATTGTGTTTTAATTTGTCAATGTGAGGGAGCGAGGGATGCAGTAAAGGAGGAATAATGCATCGGAAGAGAGATATTCGACTCCCAAAAGAAAACACTATGGTTTCCGTAGAAACGTATCTCGATTTAGAAGGACAATGCAGGGTACACAGGGTATCTCAAATGGACGCAAATTGTGTGTTAATTTGTCAATGTGTGGGAGCGAGGGATGCAGTAAAGGAGGAATAATGCATCGGAAGAGAGATACTCGACTCCCAAAAGAAAACCCTATCGTTTCCGTAGAAACGTATCTCGATTTAGAAGGACAATGCAGGGTAACCAGGGTATTTCAAATGGACGCAAATTGTGTGTTAATTTGTCAATGTGTGGGAGCGAGGGATGCAGTAAAGGAGGAATAATGCATCGGAAGAGAGATACTCGACTCCCAAAAGAAAACCCTATCGTTTCCGCAGAAACATATCTCGATTTAGAAGGACAATGCAGGGTACCCAGGGTATTTCAAATGGACGCAAATTGTGAGTTAATTTGTCAATGTGAGGGAGCGAGGGATGCAGTAAAGGAGGAATAATGCATCGGAAGAGAGATACTCGACTCCCAAAAGAAAACCCTATCGTTTCCGTAGAAACGTATCTCGTTTTAGAAGGACAATGCAGGGTACCCAGGGTATTTCAAATGGACGCAAATTGTGTGTTAATTTGTCAATGTGAGGGAGCGAGGGATGCAGTAAAGGAGGAATAATGCATCGGAAGAGAGATACTCGACTCCTAAAAGAAAACCCTATCGTTTCCGTAGAAACGTATCTCGATTTAGAAGGACAATGCAGGGTACCCAGGGTATTTCAAATGGACGCAAATTGTGTGTTAATTTGTCAATGTGAGGGAGCGAGGGATGCAGTAAAGGAGGAATAATGCATCGGAAGAGAGATACTCGACTCCCAAAAGAAAACCCTATCGTTTCCGTAGAAACGTATCTCGATTTAGAAGGACAATGCAGGGTACCCAGGGTATTTCAAATGGACGCAAATTGTGTGTTAATTTGTCAATGTGAGGGAGCGAGGGATGCAGTAAAGGAGGAATAATGCATCGGAAGAGAGATACTCGACTCCCAAAAGAAAACCCTATCGTTTCCGTAGAAACGTATCTCGATTTAGAAGGACAATGCAGGGTACCCAGGGTATTTCAAATGGACGCAAATTGTTGTGTTAATTTGTCAATGTGAGGGAGCGAGGGATGCAGTAAAGGAGGAATAATGCATCGGAAGAGAGATACTCGACTCCCAAAAGAAAACCCTATCGTTTCCGTAGAAACGTATCTCGATTTAGAAGGACAATGCAGGGTACCCAGGGTATTTCAAATGGACGCAAATTGTTGTGTTAATTTGTCAATGTGAGGGAGCGAGGGATGCAGTAAAGGAGGAATAATGCATCGGAAGAGAGATACTCGACTCCCAAAAGAAAACCCTATCGTTTCCGTAGAAACGTATCTCGATTTAGAAGGACAATGCAGGGTACCCAGGGTAATTCAAATGGACGCAAATTGTGTGTTAATTTGTCAATGTGAGGGAGCGAGGGATGCAGTAAAGGAGGAATAATGCATCGGAAGAGAGATACTCGACTCCCAAAAGAAAACCCTATCGTTTCCGTAGAAACGTATCTCGATTTAGAAGGACAATGCAGGGTACCCAGGGTATTTCAAATGGACGCAAATTGTGTGTTAATTTGTCAATGTCAGGGAGCGAGGGATGCAGTAAAGGAGGAATAATGCATCGGAAGAGAGATACTCGACTCCCAAAAGAAAACCCTATCGTTTCCGTAGAAACGTATCTCGATTTAGAAGGACAATGCAGGGAACCCAGGGTATTTCATATGGACGCAAATTGGGTGTTATTTCGTCAATGTGAGGGAGCGAAGGATGCAGTAAGTGAGGAATAATGCATCGGAAGAGAGATACTCGACTCCCAAAAGAAAACCCTATCGTTTCAGTAGCAACGTATCTCGATTTAGAAGGACAATGCAGGGAACCCAGGGTATTTCATATGGACGCAAATTGTTGTGTTAATTTGTCAATGTGAGGGAGCGAGGGATGCAGTAAAGGAGGAATAATGCATCGGAAGAGAGATACTCGACTCCCAAAAGAAAACCCTATCGTTTCCGTAGAAACGTATCTCGATTTAGAAGGACAATGCAGGGTACCCAGGGTATTTCAAATGGACGCAAATTGTTGTGTTAATTTGTCAATGTGAGGGAGCGAGGGATGCAGTAAAGGAGGAATAATGCATCGAAAGAGAGATACTCGACTCCCAAAAGAAAACCCTATCGTTTCCGTAGAAACGTATCTCGATTTAGAAGGACAATGCAGGGTACCCAGGGTAATTCAAATGGACGCAAATTGTGTGTTAATTTGTCAATGTGAGGGAGCGAGGGATGCAGTAAAGGAGGAATAATGCATCGGAAGAGAGATACTCGACTCCCAAAAGAAAACCCTATCGTTTCCGTAGAAACGTATCTCGATTTAGAAGGACAATGCAGGGTACCCAGGGTATTTCAAATGGACGCAAATTGTGTGTTAATTTGTCAATGTCAGGGAGCGAGGGATGCAGTAAAGGAGGAATAATGCATCGGAAGAGAGATACTCGACTCCCAAAAGAAAACCCTATCGTTTCCGTAGAAACGTATCTCGATTTAGATGGACAATGCAGGGAACCCAGGGTATTTCATATGGACGCAAATTGGGTGTTATTTCGTCAATGTGAGGGAGCGAAGGATGCAGTAAGTGAGGAATAATGCATCGGAAGAGAGATACTCGACTCCCAAAAGAAAACCCTATCGTTTCAGTAGCAACGTATCTCGATTTAGAAGGACTATGCAGGGAACCCAGGGTATTTCATATGGACGCAAATTGTTGTGTTAATTTGTCAATGTGAGGGAGCGAGGGATGCAGTAAAGGAGGAATAATGCATCGGAAGAGAGATACTCGACTCCCAAAAGAAAACCCTATCGTTTCCGTAGAAACGTATCTCGATTTAGAAGGACAATGCAGGGTACCCAGGGTATTTCAAATGGACGCAAATTGTTTTGTTAATTTGTCAATGTGAGGGAGCGAGGGATGCAGTAAAGGAGGAATAATGCATCGGAAGAGAGATACTCGACTCCCAAAAGAAAACCCTATCGTTTCCGTAGAAACGTATCTCGATTTAGAAGGACAATGCAGGGAACCCAGGGTATTTCATATGGACGCAAATTGTTGTGTTAATTTGGCAATGTGAGGGAGCGAGGGATGCAGTAAGTGAGGAATAATGCATCGGAAAAGAGATACTCGACTCCCAAAAGAAAACCCTATCGTTTCCGTAGAAACGTATCTCGATTTAGAAGGACAATGCAGGGTACACAGGGTATTTCAAATGGACGCAAATTGTGTGTTAATTTGTCAATGTGTGGGAGCGAGGGATGCAGTAAAGGAGGAATAATGCATCGGAAGAGAGATACTCGACTCCCAAAAGAAAACCCTATCGTTTCCGTAGAAACGTATCTCGATTTAGAAGGACAATGCAGGGTACACAGGGTATTTCAAATGGACGCAAATTGTGTGTTAATTTGTCAATGTGTGGGAGCGAGGGATGCAGTAAAGGAGGAATAATGCATCGGAAGAGAGATACTCGACTCCCAAAAGAAAACCCTATCGTTTCCGCAGAAACATATCTCGATTTAGAAGGACAATGCAGGGTACCCAGGGTATTTCAAATGGACGCAAATTGTGTGTTAATTTGTCAATGTGAGGGAGCGAGGGATGCAGTAAAGTAGGAATAATGCATCGGAAGAGAGATACTCGACTCCCAAAAGAAAACCCTATCGTTTCCGTAGAAACGTATCTCGATTTAGAAGGGCAATGCAGGGTACCCAGGGTATTTCAAATGGACGCAAATTGTGTGTTAATTTGTCAATGTGAGGGAGCGAGGGATGCAGTAAAGGAGGAATAATGCATCGGAAGAGAGATACTAGACTCCCAAAAGAAAACCCTATCATTTCCGTAGAAACGTATCTCGATTTAGAAGGACAATGCAGGGTACCCAGGGTATTTCAAATGGACGCAAATTGTGTGTTAATTTGTCAATGTGAGGGAGCGAGGGATGCAGTAAAGGAGGAATAATGCATCGGAAGAGAGATACTCGACTCCCAAAAGAAAACCCTATCGTTTCCGTAGAAACGTATCTCGATTTAGAAGGACAATGCAGGTTACCCAGGGTATTTCAAATGGACGCAAATTGTGTGTTAATTTGTCAATGTGAGGGAGCGAGGGATGCAGTAAAGGAGGAATAATGCATCGGAAGAGAGATACTCGACTCCCAAAAGAAAACCCTATCGTTTCTGTAGAAACGTATCTCGATTTAGAAGGACAATGCAGGGTACCCAGGGTATTTCAAATGGACGCAAATTGTTGTGTTAATTTGTCAATGTGAGGGAGCGAGGGATGCAGTAAAGGAGGAATAATGCATCGGAAGAGAGATACTCGACTCCCAAAAGAAAACCCTATCGTTTCCGTAGAAACGTATCTCGATTTAGAAGGACAATGCAGGGTACCCAGGGTATTTCAAATGGACGCAAATTGTTGTGTTAATTTGTCAATGTGAGGGAGCGAGGGATGCAGTAAAGGAGGAATAATGCATCGGAAGAGAGATACTCGACTCCCAAAAGAAAACCCTATCGTTTCCGTAGAAACGTATCTCGATTTAGAAGGACAATGCAGGGTACCCAGGGTAATTCAAATGGACGCAAATTGTGTGTTAATTTGTCAATGTGAGGGAGCGAGGGATGCAGTAAAGGAGGAATAATGCATCGGAAGAGAGATACTCGACTCCCAAAAGAAAACCCTATCGTTTCCGTAGAAACGTATCTCGATTTAGAAGGACAATGCAGGGTACCCAGGGTATTTCAAATGGACGCAAATTGTGTGTTAATTTGTCAATGTCAGGGGCCAGGGATGCAGTAAAGGAGGAATAATGCATCGGAAGAGAGATACTCGACTCCCAAAAGAAAACCCTATCGTTTCCGTAGAAACGTATCTCGATTTAGAAGGACAATGCAGGGAACCCAGGGAATTTCATATGGACGCAAATTGGGTGTTATTTCGTCAATGTGAGGGAGCGAAGGATGCAGTAAGTGAGGAATAATGCATCGGAAGAGAGATACTCGACTCCCAAAAGAAAACCCTATCGTTTCAGTAGCAACGTATCTCGATTTAGAAGGACAATGCAGGGAACCCAGGGTATTTCATATGGACGCAAATTGTTGTGTTAATTTGTCAATGTGAGGGAGCGAGGGATGCAGTAAAGGAGGAATAATGCATCGGAAGAGAGATACTCGACTCCCAAAAGAAAACCCTATCGTTTCCGTAGAAACGTATCTCGATTTTGAAGGACAATGCAGGGAACCCAGAGTATTTCATATGGACGCAATTTGTGAGTTAATTTGTCAATGTGAGGGAGCGAGGGATGCAGTAAAGGAGGAATAATGCATCGGAAGAGAGATACTCGACTCCCAAAAGAAAATCCTATCGTTTCCGTAGAAACGTATCTCGATTTAGAAGGACAATGCAGGGAACCCAGAGTATTTCATATGAACGCAAATTGTGAGTTAATTTGTCAATGTGAGGGAGCAAGGGATGCAGTAAAGGAGGAATAATGCATCGGAAAAAAGATACTCGACTCCCAAAAGAAAACCCAATCGATTCTGTAGAAACGTATCTCGATTTAAAAGGACAATGCAGGGAACCCAGGGTATTTCATATGGACGCAAATTGTTGTGTTAATTTGTCTATGTGAGGGAGCGAGGGATGCAGTAAAGGAGGAATAATGCATCGGAAAAGAGATACTCGACTCCCAAAAGAAAATCCTATCGTTTCCGTAGAAACGTATCTCGATTTAGAAGGACAATGCAGGGAACCCAGAGTATTTCATATGGACGCAAATTGTGAGTTAATTTGTCAATGTGAGGGAGCAAGGGATGCAGTAAAGGAGGAATAATGCATCGGAAGAGAGATACTCGACTCCCAAAAGAAAATCCTATCGTCTCCGTAGAAACGTATCTCGATTTAGAAGGACAATGCAGGGTACCCAGGGTATTTCAAATGGATGCAAATTGTTGTGTTAATTTGTCAATGTGAGGGAGCGAGGGATGCAGTAAAGGAGGAATAATGCATCGGAAAAGAGATACTCGACTCCCAAAAGAAAATCCTATCGTTTCCGTAGAAACGTATCTCGATTTAGAAGCACAATGCAGGGAACCCAGGGTATTTCATATGGACGCAAATTGTTGTGTTAATTTGTCAATGTGAGGGAGCGAGGGATGCAGTAAAGGAGGAATAATGCATCGGAAAAGAGATACTCGACTCCCAAAAGAGAACCCTATCGTTTCCGTAGAAACGTATCTCGATTTAGAAGGACAATGCAGGGAACCCAGGGTATTTCATATGGACGCAAATTGTTGTGTTAATTTGTCAATGTGAGGGAGCGAGGGATGCAGTAAAGGAGGAATAATGCATCGGAAAAGAGATACTCGACTCCCAAAAGGAAATCCTATCGTTTCCGTAGAAACGTATCTCGATTTAGAAGGACAATGCAGGGAACCCAGAGTATTTCATATGGACGCAAATTGTGAGTTAATTTGTCAATGTGAGGGAGCAAGGGATGCAGAAAAGGAGGAATAATTCATCGGAAGAGAGATACTCGACTCCCAAATGAAAACCCTATCGTTTCCGTAGAAACGTATCTCGATTTAGAGGGACAATGCAGGGAACCCAGGGTATTTCATATGGACGCAAATTGTTGTGTTAATTTGTCAATGTGAGGGAGCGAGAGATGCAGTTAAGGAGGAATAATGCATCGGAAGAGAGATACTCGACTCCCAAAAGAAAACCCTATCGTTTCCGTAGAAACGTATCTCGATTTAGAAGGACAATGCAGGGAACTCAGAGTATTTCATATGGACGCAATTTGTGAGTTAATTTGTCAATGTGAGGGAGCAAGGGATGCAGTAAAGGAGGAATAATGCATCGGAAGAGAGATACTCGACTCCCAAAAGAAAATCCTATCGTTTCCGTAGAAACGTATCTCGATTTAGAAGGACAATGCAGGGAACCCAGAGTATTTCATATGGACGCAAATTGTGAGTTAATTTGTCAATGTGAGGGAGCAAGGGATGCAGTAAAGGAGGAATAATGCATCGGAAAAAAGATACTCGACTCCCAAAAGAAAACCCAATCGATTCTGTAGAAACGTATCTCGATTTAAAAGGACAATGCAGGGAACCCAGGGTATTTCATATGGAAGCAAATTGTTGTGTTAATTTGTCAATGTGAGGGAGCGAGGGATGCAGTAAAGGAGGAATAATGCATCGGAAAAGAGATACTCGACTCCCAAAAGAAAACCCTATCGTTTCCGTAGAAACGTATCTCGATTTAGAAGGACAATGCAGGGAACCCAGAGTATTTCATATGGACGCAATTTGTGAGTTAATTTGTCAATGTGAGGGAGCAAGGGATGCAGTAAAGGAGGAATAATGCATCGGAAGAGAGATACTCGACTCCCAAAAGAAAATCCTATCGTTTCCGTAGAAACGTATCTCGATTTAGAAGGACAATGCAGGGAACCCAGAGTATTTCATATGGACGCAAATTGTGAGTTAATTTGTCAATGTGAGGGAGCAAGGGATGCAGTAAAGGAGGAATAATGCATCGGAAAAAAGATACTCGACTCCCAAAAGAAAACCCAATCGATTCTGTAGAAACGTATCTCGATTTAAAAGGACAATGCAGGGAACCCAGGGTATTTCATATGGACGCAAATTGTTGTGTTAATTTGTCAATGTGATGGAGCGAGGGATGCAGTAAAGGAGGAATAATGCATCGGAAAAGAGATACTCGACTCCCAAAAGAAAACCCTATCGTTTCCGTAGAAACGTATCTCGATTTAGAAGGACAATGCAGGGAACACAGAGTATTTCATATGGACGCAATTTGTGAGTTAATTTGTCAATGTGAGGGAGCAAGGGATGCAGTAAAGGAGGAATAATGCATCGGAAGAGAGATACTCGACTCCCAAAAGAAAACCCTATCGTTTCCGTAGAAACGTATCTCGATTTAGAAGGACAATGCAGGGAACCCAGAGTATTTCATATGGACGCAATTTGTGAGTTAATTTGTCAATGTGAGGGAGCGAGGGATGCAGTAAAGGAGGAATAATGCATCGGAAGAGAGATACTCGACTCCCAAAAGAAAATCCTATCGTTTCCGTAGAAACGTATCTCGATTTAGAAGGACAATGCAGGGAACCCAGAGTATTTCATATGGACGCAAATTGTGAGTTAATTTGTCAATGTGAGGGAGCAAGGGATGCAGTAAAGGAGGAATAATGCATCGGAAAAAAGATACTCGACTCCCAAAAGAAAACCCAATCGATTCTGTAGAAACGTATCTCGATTTAAAAGGACAATGCAGGGAACCCAGGGTATTTCATATGGACGCAAATTGTTGTGTTAATTTGTCAATGTGAGGGAGCGAGGGATGCAGTAAAGGAGGAATAATGCATCGGAAAAGAGATACTCGACTCCCAAAAGAAAATCCTATCGTTTCCGTAGAAATGTATCTCGATTTAGAAGGACAATGCAGGGAACCCAGAGTATTTCATATGGACGCAAATTGTGAGTTAATTTGTCAATGTGAGGGAGCAAGGGATGCAGTAAAGGAGGAATAATGCATCGGAAGAGAGATACTCGACTCCCAAAAGAAAATCCTATCGTCTCCGTAGAAACGTATCTCGATTTAGAAGGACAATGCAGGGTACCCAGGGTATTTCAAATGGACGCAAATTGTTGTGTTAATTTGTCAATGTGAGGGAGCGAGGGATGCAGTAAAGGAGGAATAATGCATCGGAAAAGAGATACTCGACTCCCAAAAGAAAATCCTATCGTTTCCGTAGAAACGTATCTCGATTTAGAAGCACAATGCAGGGAACCCAGGGTATTTCATATGGACGCAAATTGTTGTGTTAATTTGTCAATGTGAGGGAGCGAGGGATGCAGTAAAGGAGGAATAATGCATCGGAAAAGAGATACTCGACTCCCAAAAGAAAACCCTATCGTTTCCGTAGAAACGTATCTCGATTTAGAAGGACAATGCAGGGAACCCAGGGTATTTCATATGGACGCAAATTGTTGTGTTAATTTGTCAATGTGAGGGAGCGAGGGATGCAGTAAAGGAGGAATAATGCATCGGAAAAGAGATACTCGACTCCCAAAAGGAAATCCTATCGTTTCCGTAGAAACGTATCTCGATTTAGAAGGACAATGCAGGGAACCCAGAGTATTTCATATGGACGCAAATTGTGAGTTAATTTGTCAATGTGAGGGAGCAAGGGATGCAGAAAAGGAGGGATAATTCATCGGAAGAGAGATACTCGACTCCCAAATGAAAACCCTATCGTTTCCGTAGAAACGTATCTCGATTTAGAGGGACAATGCAGGGAACCCAGGGTATTTCATATGGACGCAAATTGTTGTGTTAATTTGTCAATGTGAGGGAGCGAGAGATGCAGTTAAGGAGGAATAATGCATCGGAAGAGAGATACTCGACTCCCAAAAGAAAACCCTATCGTTTCCGTAGAAACGTATCTCGATTTAGAAGGACAATGCAGGGAACCCAGAGTATTTCATATGGACGCAATTTGTGAGTTAATTTGTCAATGTGAGGGAGCAAGGGATGCAGTAAAGGAGGAATAATGCATCGGAAGAGAGATACTCGACTCCCAAAAGAAAATCCTATCGTTTCCGTAGAAACGTATCTCGATTTAGAAGGACAATGCAGGGAACCCAGAGTATTTCATATGGACGCAAATTGTGAGTTAATTTGTCAATGTGAGGGAGCAAGGGATGCAGTAAAGGAGGAATAATGCATCGGAAAAAAGATACTCGACTCCCAAAAGAAAACCCAATCGATTCTGTAGAAACGTATCTCGATTTAAAAGGACAATGCAGGGAACCCAGGGTATTTCATATGGAAGCAAATTGTTGTGTTAATTTGTCAATGTGAGGGAGCGAGGGATGCAGTAAAGGAGGAATAATGCATCGGAAAAGAGATACTCGACTCCCAAAAGAAAACCCTATCGTTTCCGTAGAAACGTATCTCGATTTAGAAGGACAATGCAGGGAACCCAGAGTATTTCATATGGACGCAATTTGTGAGTTAATTTGTCAATGTGAGGGAGCAAGGGATGCAGTAAAGGAGGAATAATGCATCGGAAGAGAGATACTCGACTCCCAAAAGAAAATCCTATCGTTTCCGTAGAAACGTATCTCGATTTAGAAGGACAATGCAGGGAACCCAGAGTATTTCATATGGACGCAAATTGTGAGTTAATTTGTCAATGTGAGGGAGCAAGGGATGCAGTAAAGGAGGAATAATGCATCGGAAAAAAGATACTCGACTCCCAAAAGAAAACCCAATCGATTCTGTAGAAACGTATCTCGATTTAAAAGGACAATGCAGGGAACCCAGGGTATTTCATATGGACGCAAATTGTTGTGTTAATTTGTCAATGTGATGGAGCGAGGGATGCAGTAAAGGAGGAATAATGCATCGGAAAAGAGATACTCGACTCCCAAAAGAAAACCCTATCGTTTCCGTAGAAACGTATCTCGATTTAGAAGGACAATGCAGGGAACCCAGAGTATTTCATATGGACGCAATTTGTGAGTTAATTTGTCAATGTGAGGGAGCAAGGGATGCAGTAAAGGAGGAATAATGCATCGGAAGAGAGATACTCGACTCCCAAAAGAAAACCCTATCGTTTCCGTAGAAACGTATCTCAATTTAGAAGGACAATGCAGGGAACCCAGAGTCTTTCATATGGACGCAATTTGTGAGTTAATTTGTCAATGTGAGGGAGCAAGGGATGCAGTAAAGGAGGAATAATGCATCGGAAGAGAGATACTCGACTCCCAAAAGAAAATCCTATCGTTTCCGTAGAAACGTATCTCGATTTAGAAGGACAATGCAGGGAACCCAGAGTATTTCATATGGACGCAAATTGTGAGTTAATTTGTCAATGTGAGGGAGCAAGGGATGCAGTAAAGGAGGAATAATGCATCGGAAAAAAGATACTCGACTCCCAAAAGAAAACACAATCGATTCTGTAGAAACGTATCTCGATTTAAAAGGACAATGCAGGGAACCCAGGGTATTTCATATGGAAGCAAATTGTTGTGTTAATTTGTCAATGTGAGGGAGCGAGGGATGCAGTAAAGGAGGAATAATGCATCGGAAAAGAGATACTCGACTCCCAAAAGAAAACCCTATCGTTTCCGTAGAAACGTATCTCGATTTAGAAAGACAATGCAGGGAACACAGAGTATTTCATATGGACGCAATTTGTGAGTTAATTTGTCAATGTGAGGGAGCAAGGGATGCAGTAAAGGAGGAATAATGCATCGGAAGAGAGATACTCGACTCCCAAAAGAAAATCCTTTCGTTTCCGTAGAAACGTATCTCGATTTAGAAGGACAATGCAGGGAACCAAGAGTATTTCATATGGACGCAAATTGTGAGTTAATTTGTCAATGTGAGGGAGCAAGGGATGCAGTAAAGGAGGAATAATGCATCGGAAGAGAGATACTCGACTCCCAAAAGAAAACCCTATCGTTTCCGTAGAAACGTATCTCGATTTAGAAGGACAATGCAGGGAACCCAGAGTATTTCATATGGACGCAATTTGTGAGTTAATTTGTCAATGTGAGGGAGCAAGGGATGCAGTAAAGGAGGAATAATGCATCGGAAGAGAGATACTCGACTCCCAAAAGAAAATCCTATCGTTTCCGTAGAAACGTATCTCGATTTAGAAGGACAATGCAGGGAACCCAGAGTATTTCATATGGACGCAAATTGTGAGTTAATTTGTCAATGTGAGGGAGCAAGGGATTCAGAAAAGGAGGAATAATTCATCGGAAGAGAGATACTCGACTCCCAAAAGAAAACCCTATCGTTTCCGTAGATACGTATCTCGATTTAGAAGGACAATGCTGGGAACCCAGGGTATTTCTATGGACGCAAATTGTTGTGTTAATTTGTCAATGTGAGGGAGCGAGGGATGCAGTAAAGGAGGAATAATGCATCGGAAGAGAGATACTCGACTCCCAAAAGAAAACCCTATCGTTTCCGTAGAAACGTATCTCGATTTAGAAGGACAATGCAGGGAACCCAGAGTATTTCATATGGACGCAATTTGTGAGTTAATTTGTCAATGTGAGGGAGCAAGGGATGCAGTAAAGGAGGAATAATGCATCGGAAGAGAGATACTCGACTCCCAAAAGAAAATCCTATCGTTTCCGTAGAAACGTATCTCGATTTCGAAGGACAATGCAGGGAACACAGAGTATTTCATATGGACGCAAATTGTGAGTTAATTTGTCAATGTGAGGGAGCAAGGGATGCAGTAAAGGAGGAATAATGCATCGGAAAAAAGATACTCGACTCCCAAAAGAAAACCCAATCGATTCTGTAGAAACGTATCTCGATTTAAAAGGACAATGCAGGGAACCCAGGGTATTTCATATGGACGCAAATTGTTGTGTTAATTTGTCAATGTGAGGGAGCGAGGGATGCAGTAAAGGAGGAATAATGCATCGGAAAAGAGATACTCGACTCTCAAAAGAAAATCCTGTCGTTTCCGTAGAAACGTATCTCGATTTAGAAGGACAATGCAGGGAACACAGAGTATTTCATATGGACGCAAATTGTGAGTTAATTTGTCAATGTGAGGGAGCAAGGGATGCAGTAAAGGAGGAATAATGCATCGGAAGAGAGATACTCGACTCCCAAAAGAAAACCCTATCGTTTCCGTAGAAACGTATCGCGATTTAGAAGGACAATGCAGGGTACCCAGGGTATTTCAAATGGACACAAATTGTTGTGTTAATTTGTCAATGTGAGGGAGCGAGGGATGCAGTAAAGGAGGAATAATGCATCGGAAAAGAGATACTCGACTCCCAAAAGAAAATCCTATCGTTTCTGTAGAAACGTATCTCGATTTAGAAGCACAATGCAGGGAACCCAGAGTATTTCATATGGACGCAATTTGTGAGTTAATTTGTCAATGTGAGGGAGCAAGGGATGCAGTAAAGGAGGATTAATGCATCGGAAGAGAGATACTCGACTCCCAAAAGAAAATCCTATCGTCTCCGTAGAAACGTATCTCGATTTAGAAGGACAATGCAGGGTACCCAGGGTATTTCAGATGGACGCAATCTTTTGTGTTAATTTGTCAATGTGAGGGAGCGAGGGATGCAGTAAAGGAGGAATAATGCATCGGAAAAGAGATACTCGACTCCCAAAAGAAAATCCTATCGTTTCCGTAGAAACGTATCTCGATTTAGAAGGACAATGCAGGGAACCCAGAGTATTTCATATGGACGCAAATTGTGAGTTAATTTGTCAATGTGAGGGAGCAAGGGATGAAGTAAAGGAGGAATAATGCATTGGAAGAGAGATACTCGACTCCCAAAAGAAAACCCTATCGTTTCCGTAGAAACGTATCGCGATTTAGAAGGACAATGCAGGGTACCCAGGGTATTTCAAATGGACACAAATTGTTGTGTTAATTTGTCAATGTGAGGGAGCGAGGGATGCAGTAAAGGAGGAATAATGCATCGGAAGAGAGATACTCGACTCCCAAAAGAAAACCCTATCTTTTCCGTAGAAACGTATCTCGATTTAGAAGGACAATGCAGGGAACCCAGGGTATTTCATATAGACGCAAATTGTGTGTTAATTTGTGAATGTGAGGGAGCGAGGGATGCAGTGAAGGAGGAATGATGCATCGAAAGAGAGATACTCGACTCCCAAAAGAAAACCATATCGTTTCCGTAGAAACGTATCTCGATTTAGAATGACAATGCAGGGTACCCAGGGTATTTCAAATGGACGGAAATTGTTTTGTTAATTTGTCAATTTGAGGGAGCGAGGGATGCAGTAAAGGAGGAATAATGCATCGGAAAACAGATACTCGACTCCAAAAGAAAATCCTATCGTTTCCGTAGAAACGTATCTCGATTTAGAAGGACAATGCAGGGTACCCAGGGTATTTCAAATGGACGCAAATTGTTGTGTTAATTTGTCAATGTGAGGGAGCGAGGGATGCAGTAAAGGAGGAATAATACATCGGAAAAGAGATACTCGACTCCCAAAAGAAAATCCCATCGTTTCCGTAGAAACGTAACTCGATTTAGAAGGACAATGCAGGGAACCCAGGGTATTTCATATGGACGCAATTGTGTGTTAATTCGTCAATGTGGGGGAGCGAGGGATGCAGTAAAGGAGGAATAATGCATCGGAAAAGAGATACTCGACTCCCAAAAGAAAATCCTATTGTTTCCGTAGAAACGTATCTCGATTTAGGAGGACAATGCACGGAACCCAGAGTATTTCATATGGACGCAAATTGTGTGTTAATTTGTCAATGTGAGGGAGCGAGGGATGCAGTAAAGGAGGAATAATGCATCGGAAAAGAGATACTCGACTCCCAAAAAAAACCCCATCATTTCCGTAGAAACGTATCTCGATTTAGAATGACAATGCAGGGAACCCAGAGTATTTCATATGGACGCAAATTATGTGTTAATTCGTCAATGTGCGTGAGCGAGGGATGCAGTAAAGGAGGAATAAGGCATCGGAAAAGAGATACTCGACTCCCAAAAGAAAATCCTATCGTTTCCGTAGAAACGTATCTCGATTTAGAAGGACAATGCAGGGAACCCAGGGTATTTAATATGGACGCAAATTGTGTGTTAATTCGTCAATGTGAGGGAGCGAAGGATGCAGTAAGTAAGGAATAATGCATCGGAAAAGAGATACTCGACGCCCAAAAGAAAACCCTATCGTTTCCGTAGAAACGTATCTCGATTTAGAAGGACAATGCAGGGAACCCAGAGTATTTCATATGGACGCAATTTGTGAGTTAATTTGTCAATGTGAGGGAGCAAGGGATGCAGTAAAGGAGGAATAATGCATCGGAAGAGAGATACTCGACTCCCAAAAGAAAATCCTATCGTTTCCGTAGAAACGTATCTCGATTTAGAAGGACAATGCAGGGAACCCAGAGTATTTCATATGGACGCAAATTGTTGTGTTAATTTGTCAATGTGATGGAGCGAGGGATGCAGTAAAGGAGGAATAATGCATCGGAAGAGAGATACTCGACTCCCAAAAGAAAACCCTATCGTTTCCGTAGAAACGTATCTCGATTTAGAAGGACAATGCAGGGAACCCAGAGTATTTCATATGGACGCAATTTGTGAGTTAATTTGTCAATGTGAGGGAGCAAGGGATGCAGTAAAGGAGGAATAATTCATCGGAAGAGAGATACTCGACTCCCAAAAGAAAACCCTATCGTTTCCGTAGATACGTATCTCGATTTAGAAGGACAATGCTGGGAACCCAGGGTATTTCATATGGACGCAAATTGTTGTGTTAATTTGTCAATGTGAGGGAGCGAGGGATGCAGTAAAGGAGGAATAATGCATCGGAAGAGAGATACTCGACTCCCAAAAGGAAACCCTATCGTTTCCGTAGAAACGTATCTCGATTTAGAAGGACAATGCAGGGAACCCAGAGTATTTCATATGGACGCAATTTGTGAGTTAATTTGTCAATGTGAGGGAGCAAGGGATGCAGTAAAGGAGGAATAACGCATCGGAAAAAAGATACTCGACTCCCAAAAGAAAACCCAATCGATTCTGTAGAAACGTATCTCGATTTAAAAGGACAATGCAGGGAACCCAGGGTATTTCATATGGACGCAAATTGTTGTGTTAATTTGTCAATGTGAGGGAGCGAGGGATGCAGTAAAGGAGGAATAATGCATCGGAAAAGAGATACTCGACTCCCAAAAGAAAATCCTATCGTTTCCGTAGAAACGTATCTCGATTTAGAAGGACAATGCAGGGAACCCAGAGTATTTCATATGGACGCAAATTGTGAGTTAATTTGTCAATGTGAGGGAGCAAGAGATGCAGTAAAGGAGGAATAATGCATCGGAAGAGAGATACTCGAATCCCAAAAGAAAATCCTATCGTCTCCGTAGAAACGTATCTCGATTTAGAAGGACAATGCAGGGTACCCAGGGTATTTCAAATGGACGCAAATTGTTGTGTTAATTTGTCAATGTGAGGGAGCGAGGGATGCAGTAAAGGAGGAATAATGCATCGGAAAAGAGATACTCGACTCCCAAAAGAAAACCCTATCGTTTCCGTAGAAACGTATCTCGATTTAGAAGGACAATGCAGGGAACCCAGGGTATTTCATATGGACGCAAATTGTTGTGTTAATTTGTCAATGTGAGGGAGCGAGGGATGCAGTAAAGGAGGAATAATGCATCGGAAAAGAGATACTCGACTCCCAAAAGGAAATCCTATCGTTTCCGTAGAAACGTATCTCGATTTAGAAGGACAATGCAGGGAACCCAGAGTATTTCATATGGACGCAAATTGTGAGTTAATTTGTCAATGTGAGGGAGCAAGGGATGCAGAAAAGGAGGAATAATTCATCGGAAGAGAGATACTCGACTCCCAAATGAAAACCCTATCGTTTCCGTAGAAACGTATCTCGATTTAGAGGGACAATGCAGGGAACCCAGGGTATTTCATATGGACGCAAATTGTTGTGTTAATTTGTCAATGTGAGGGAGCGAGAGATGCAGTTAAGGAGGAATAATGCATCGGAAGAGAGATACTCGACTCCCAAAAGAAAACCCTATCGTTTCCGTAGAAACGTATCTCGATTTAGAAGGACAATGCAGGGAACCCAGAGTATTTCATATGGACGCAATTTGTGAGTTAATTTGTCAATGTGAGGGAGCAAGGGATGCAGTAAAGGAGGAATAATGCATCGGAAGAGAGATACTCGACTCCCAAAAGAAAATCCTATCGTTTCCGTAGAAACGTATCTCGATTTAGAAGGACAATGCAGGGAACCCAGAGTATTTCATATGGACGCAAATTGTGAGTTAATTTGTCAATGTGAGGGAGCAAGGGATGCAGTAAAGGAGGAATAATGCATCGGAAAAAAGATACTCGACTCCCAAAAGAAAACCCAATCGATTCTGTAGAAACGTATCTCGATTTAAAAGGACAATGCAGGGAACCCAGGGTATTTCATATGGAAGCAAATTGTTGTGTTAATTTGTCAATGTGAGGGAGCGAGGGATGCAGTAAAGGAGGAATAATGCATCGGAAGAGAGATACTCGACTCCCAAAAGAAAACCCTATCGTTTCCGTAGAAACGTATCTCGATTTAGAAGGACAATGCAGGGTACCCAGGGTAATTCAAATGGACGCAAATTGTGTGTTAATTTGTCAATGTGAGGGAGCAAGGGATGCAGTAAAGGAGGAATAATGCATCGGAAAAGAGATACTCGACTCCCAAAAGAAAACCCAATCGATTCTGTAGAAACGTATCTCGATTTAGAAGGACAATGCAGGGAACCCAGAGTATTTCATATGGACGCAATTTGTGAGTTAATTTGTCAATGTGAGGGAGCAAGGGATGCAGTAAAGGAGGAATAATGGATCGGAAGAGAGATACTCGACTCCCAAAAGAAAATCCTATCGTTTCCGTAGAAACATATCTCGATTTAGAAGGACAATGCAGGGAACCCAGAGTATTTCATATGGACGCAAATTGTGAGTTAATTTGTCAATGTGAGGGAGCAAGGGATTCAGAAAAGGAGGAATAATTCATCGGAAGAGAGATACTCGACTCCCAAAAGAAAACCCTTTCGTTTCCGTAGATACGTATCTCGATTTAGAAGGACAATGCAGGGAACCCAGGGTATTTCATATGGACGCAAATTGTTGTGTTAATTTGTCAATGTGAGGGAGCGAGGGATGCAGTAAAGGAGGAATAATGCATCGGAAGAGAGATACTCGACTCCCAAAAGAAAACCCTATCGTTTCCGTAGAAACGTATCTCGATTTAGAAGGACAATGCAGGGAACCCAGAGTATTTCATATGGACGCAATTTGTGAGTTAATTTGTCAATGGGAGGGAGCAAGGGATGCAGTAAAGGAGGAATAATGCATCGGAAGAGAGATACTCGACTCCCAAAAGAAAATCCTATCGTTTCCGTAGAAACGTATCTCGATTTAGAAGGACAATGCAGGGAACACAGAGTATTTCATATGGACGCAAATTGTGAGTTAATTTGTTAATGTGAGGGAGCAAGGGATGCAGTAAAGGAGGAATAATGCATCGGAAAAAAGATACTCGACTCCCAAAAGAAAACCCAATCGATTCTGTAGAAACGTATCTCGATTTAAAAGGACAATGCAGGGAACCCAGGGTATTTCATATGGACGCAAATTGTTGTGTTAATTTGTCAATGTGAGGGAGCGAGGGATGCAGTAAAGGAGGAATAATGCATCGGAAAAGAGATACTCGACTCCCAAAAGAAAATCCTATCGTTTCCGTAGAAACGTATCTCGATTTAGAAGGACAATGCAGGGAACCCAGAGTATTTCATATGGACGCAAATTGTGAGTTAATTTGTCAATGTGAGGGAGCAAGGGATGCAGTAAAGGAGGAATAATGCATCGGAAGAGAGATACTCGGCTCCCAAAAGAAAATCCTATCGTCTCCGTAGAAACGTATCTCGATTTAAAAGGACAATGCAGGGTACCCAGGGTATTTCAAATGGACGCAAATTGTTGTGTTAATTTGTCAATGTGAGGGAGCAAGGGATGCAGTAAAGGAGGAATAATGCATCGGAAAAGAGATACTCGACTCCCAAAAGAAAATCGTATCGTTTCCGTAGAAACGTATCTCGATTTACAAGGACAATGCAGGGAACCCAGGGTATTTCATATGGACGCAAATTGTTGTGTTAATTTGTCAATGTGAGGGAGCAAGGGATGCAGTAAAGGAGGAATAATGCATCGCAAAAGAGATACTCGACTCCCAAAAGAAAACCCTATCGTTTCCGTAGAAACGTATCTCGATTTAGAAGGACAATGCAGGGAACCCAGGGTATTTCATATGGACGCAAATTGTTGTGTTAATTTGTCAATGTGAGGGAGCGAGGGATGCAGTAAAGGAGGAATAATGCATCGGAAAAGAGATACTCGACTCCCAAAAGGAAATCCTATCGTTTCCGTAGAAACGTATCTCGATTTAGGAGGACAATGCAGGGAACCCAGAGTATTTCATATGGACGCAAATTGTGAGTTAATTTGTGAATGTGAGGGAGCAAGGGATGCAGAAAAGGAGGAATAATTCATCGGAAGAGAGATACTCGACTCCCAAAGAAAATCCTATCGTCTCCGTAGAAACGTATCTCGATTTAGAAGGACAATGCAGGGTTACCAGGGTATTTCAAATGGACGCAAATTGTGTTAATTTGTCAATGTGAGGGAGCGAGGGATGCAGTAAAGGAGGAATAATGCATCGGAAAAGAGATACTCGACTCCCAAAAGAAAATCCTATCGTTTATGTAGAAACGTATCTCGATTTAGAAGCACAATGCAGGGAACCCAGAGTATTTCATATGGACGCAATTTGTGAGTTAATTTGTCAATGTGAGGGAGCGAGGGATGCAGTGAAGGAGGAATGATGCATCGAAAGAGAGATACTCGACTCCCAAAAGAAAACCCTATCGTTTCCGTAGAAACGTATCTCGATTTAGAATGACAATGCAGGGTACCCAGGGTATTTCAAATGGACGCAAATTGTTTTGTTAATTTGTCAATTTGAGGGAGCGAGGGATGCAGTAAAGGAGGAATAATGCATCGGAAAACAGATACTCGACTCCAAAAGAAAATCCTATCGTTTCCGTAGAAACGTATCTCGATTTAGAAGGACAATGCAGGGTACCCAGGGTATTTCAAATGGACGCAAATTGTTGTGTTAATTTGTCAATGTGAGGGAGCGAGGGATGCAGTAAAGGAGGAATAATACATCGGAAAAGAGATACTCGACTCCCAAAAGAAAATCCCATCGTTTCCGTAGAAACGTAACTCGATTTAGAAGGACAATGCAGGGAACCCAGGGTATTTCATATGGACGCAATTGTGTGTTAATTCGTCAATGTGGGGGAGCGAGGGATGCAGTAAAGGAGGAATAATGCATCGGAAAAGAGATACTCGACTCCCAAAAGGAAATCCTATCGTTTCCGTAGAAACGTATCTCGATTTAGAAGGACAATGCAGGGAACCCAGAGTATTTCATATGGACGCAAATTGTGAGTTAATTTGTGAATGTGAGGGAGCAAGGGATGCAGAAAAGGAGGAATAATTCATCGGAAGAGAGATACTCGACTCCCAAAGAAAATCCTATCGTCTCCGTAGAAACGTATCTCGATTTAGAAGGACAATGCAGGGAACCCAGGGTATTTCAAATGGACGCAAATTGTTGTGTTAATTTGTCAATGTGAGGGAGCGAGGGATGCAGTAAAGGAGGAATAATGCATCGGAAAAGAGATACTCGACTCCCAAAAGAAAATCCTATCGTTTCTGTAGAAACGTATCTCGATTTAGAAGCACAATGCAGGGAACCCAGAGTATTTCATATGGACGCAATTTGTGAGTTAATTTGTCAATGTGAGGGAGCAAGGGATGCAGTAAAGGAGGATTAATGCATCGGAAGAGAGATACTCGACTCCCAAAAGAAAATCCTATCGTCTCCGTAGAAACGTATCTCGATTTAGAAGGACAATGCAGGGTACCCAGGGTATTTCAGATGGACGCAAATTTTTGTGTTAATTTGTCAATGTGAGGGAGCGAGGGATGCAGTAAAGGAGGAATAATGCATCGGAAAAGAGATACTCGACTCCCAAAAGAAAATCCTATCGTTTCCGTAGAAACGTATCTCGATTTAGAAGGACAATGCAGGGAACCCAGAGTATTTCATATGGACGCAAATTGTGAGTTAATTTGTCAATGTGAGGGAGCAAGGGATGAAGTAAAGGAGGAATAATGCATTGGAAGAGAGATACTCGACTCCCAAAAGAAAACCCTATCGTTTCCGTAGAAACGTATCGCGATTTAGAAGGACAATGCAGGGTACCCAGGGTATTTCAAATGGACACAAATTGTTGTGTTAATTTGTCAATGTGAGGGAGCGAGGGATGCAGTAAAGGAGGAATAATGCATCGGAAGAGAGATACTCGACTCCCAAAAGAAAACCCTATCTCTTCCGTAGAAACGTATCTCGATTTAGAAGGACAATGCAGGGAACCCAGGGTATTTCATATAGACGCAAATTGTGTGTTAATTTGTCAATGTGAGGGAGCGAGGGATGCAGTGAAGGAGGAATGATGCATCGAAAGAGAGATACTCGACTCCCAAAAGAAAACCCTATCGTTTCCGTAGAAACGTATCTCGATTTAGAATGACAATGCAGGGTACCCAGGGTATTTCAAATGGACGCAAATTGTTTTGTTAATTTGTCAATTTGAGGGAGCGAGGGATGCAGTAAAGGAGGAATAATGCATCGGAAAACAGATACTCGACTCCAAAAGAAAATCCTATCGTTTCCGTAGAAACGTATCTCGATTTAGAAGGACAATGCAGGGTACCCAGGGTATTTCAAATGGACGCAAATTGTTGTGTTAATTTGTCAATGTGAGGGAGCGAGGGATGCAGTAAAGGAGGAATAATACATCGGAAAAGAGATACTCGACTCCCAAAAGAAAATCCCATCGTTTCCGTAGAAACGTAACTCGATTTAGAAGGACAATGCAGGGAACCCAGGGTATTTCATATGGACGCAATTGTGTGTTAATTCGTCAATGTGGGGGAGCGAGGGATGCAGTAAAGGAGGAATAATGCATCGGAAAAGAGATACTCGACTCCCAAAAGGAAATCCTATCGTTTCCGTAGAAACGTATCTCGATTTAGGAGGACAATGCAGGGAACCCAGAGTATTTCATATGGACGCAAATTGTGAGTTAATTTGTGAATGTGAGGGAGCAAGGGATGCAGAAAAGGAGGAATAATTCATCGGAAGAGAGATACTCGACTCCCAAAGAAAATCCTATCGTCTCCGTAGAAACGTATCTCGATTTAGAAGGACAATGCAGGGTTACCAGGGTATTTCAAATGGACGCAAATTGTTGTGTTAATTTGTCAATGTGAGGGAGCGAGGGATGCAGTAAAGGAGGAATAATGCATCGGAAAAGAGATACTCGACTCCCAAAAGAAAATCCTATCGTTTCTGTAGAAACGTATCTCGATTTAGAAGCACAATGCAGGGAACCCAGAGTATTTCATATGGACGCAATTTGTGAGTTAATTTGTCAATGTGAGGGAGCAAGGGATGCAGTAAAGGAGGATTAATGCATCGGAAGAGAGATACTCGACTCCCAAAAGAAAATCCTATCGTCTCCGTAGAAACGTATCTCGATTTAGAAGGACAATGCAGGGTACCCAGGGTATTTCAGATGGACGCAAATTTTTGTGTTAATTTGTCAATGTGAGGGAGCGAGGGATGCAGTAAAGGAGGAATAATGCATCGGAAAAGAGATACTCGACTCCCAAAAGAAAATCCTATCGTTTCCGTAGAAACGTATCTCGATTTAGAAGGACAATGCAGGGAACCCAGAGTATTTCATATGGACGCAAATTGTGAGTTAATTTGTCAATGTGAGGGAGCAAGGGATGAAGTAAAGGAGGAATAATGCATTGGAAGAGAGATACTCGACTCCCAAAAGAAAACCCTATCGTTTCCGTAGAAACGTATCGCGATTTAGAAGGACAATGCAGGGTACCCAGGGTATTTCAAATGGACACAAATTGTTGTGTTAATTTGTCAATGTGAGGGAGCGAGGGATGCAGTAAAGGAGGAATAATGCATCGGAAGAGAGATACTCGACTCCCAAAAGAAAACCCTATCTCTTCCGTAGAAACGTATCTCGATTTAGAAGGACAATGCAGGGAACCCAGGGTATTTCATATAGACGCAAATTGTGTGTTAATTTGTCAATGTGAGGGAGCGAGGGATGCAGTGAAGGAGGAATGATGCATCGAAAGAGAGATACTCGACTCCCAAAAGAAAACCCTATCGTTTCCGTAGAAACGTATCTCGATTTAGAATGACAATGCAGGGTACCCAGGGTATTTCAAATGGACGCAAATTGTTTTGTTAATTTGTCAATTTGAGGGAGCGAGGGATGCAGTAAAGGAGGAATAATGCATCGGAAAACAGATACTCGACTCCAAAAGAAAATCCTATCGTCTCCGTAGAAACGTATCTCGATTTAGAAGGACAATGCAGGGTACCCAGGGTATTTCAAATGGACGCAAATTGTTGTGTTAATTTGTCAATGTGAGGGAGCGAGGGATGCAGTAAAGGAGGAATAATACATCGGAAAAGAGATACTCGACTCCCAAAAGAAAATCCCATCGTTTCCGTAGAAACGTAACTCGATTTAGAAGGACAATGCAGGGAACCCAGGGTATTTCATATGGACGCAATTGTGTGTTAATTCGTCAATGTGGGGGAGCGAGGGATGCAGTAAAGGAGGAATAATGCATCGGAAAAGAGATACTCGACTCCCAAAAGAAAATCCTATTGTTTCCGTAGAAACGTATCTCGATTTAGGAGGACAATGCACGGAACCCAGAGTATTTCATATGGACGCAAATTGTGTGTTAATTTGTCAATGTGAGGGAGCGAGGGATGCAGTAAAGGAGGAATAATGCATCGGAAAAGAGATACTCGACTCCCAAAAAAAACCCCATCATTTCCGTAGAAACGTATCTCGATTTAGAATGACAATGCAGGGAACCCAGAGTATTTCATATGGACGCAAATTATGTGTTAATTCGTCAATGTGCGTGAGCGAGGGATGCAGTAAAGGAGGAATAATGCATCGGAAAAGAGATACACGACTCCCAAAAGAAAATCCTATCGTTTCCGTAGAAACGTATCTCGATTTAGAAGGACAATGCAGGGAACCCAGGATATTTAATATGGACGCAAATTGTGTGTTAATTCGTCAATGTGAGGGAGCGAAGGATGCAGTAAGTAAGGAATAATGCATCGGAAAAGAGATACTCGACGCCCAAAAGAAAATCCTATGGTTTCCGCAGAAACGTTCTCGATTTGGAAAGACAATGCAAGGAACCAAGAGTACTTCATATGGACGCAAATTGTGTGTTAGTTCGTCAATATGAGTGAGCGAGGGATGCAGTAAAGGAGGAATAATGCATCGGAAAAGAGATACTCGACTCCCAAAAGAAAACCCTATCGTTTCCGTAGAAACGTATCTCGATTTAGAAGGACAATGCAGGGAACCCAGAGTATTTCATATGGACGCAATTTGTGAGTTAATTTGTCAATGTGAGGGAGCAAGGGATGCAGTAAAGGAGGAATAATGCATCGGAAGAGAGATACTCGACTCCCAAAAGAAAATCCTATCGTTTCCGTAGAAACGTATCTCGATTTAGAAGGACAATGCAGGGAACCCAGAGTATTTCATATGGACGCAAATTGTTGTGTTAATTTGTCAATGTGATGGAGCGAGGGATGCAGTAAAGGAGGAATAATGCATCGGAAAAGAGATACTCGACTCCCAAAAGAAAACCCTATCGTTTCCGTAGAAACGTATCTCGATTTAGAAGGACAATGCAGGGAACCCAGAGTATTTCATATGGACGCAATTTGTGAGTTAATTTGTCAATGTGAGGGAGCAAGGGATGCAGTAAAGGAGGAATAATGCATCGGAAGAGAGATACTCGACTCCCAAAAGAAAACCCTATCGTTTCCGTAGAAACGTATCTCGATTTAGAAGGACAATGCAGGGAACCCAGAGTATTTCATATGGACGCAATTTGTGAGTTAATTTGTCAATGTGAGGGAGCAAGGGATGCAGTAAAGGAGGAATAATGCATCGGAAGAGAGATACTCGACTCCCAAAAGAAAATCCTATCGTTTCCGTAGAAACGTATCTCGATTTAGAATGACAATGCAGGGAACCCAGAATATTTCATATGGACGCAAATTGTGAGTTAATTTGTCAATGTGAGGGAGCAAGGGATGCAGTAAAGGAGGAATAATTCATCGGAAGAGAGATACTCGACTCCCAAAAGAAAACCCTATCGTTTCCGTAGATACGTATCTCGATTTAGAAGGACAATGCTGGGAACCCAGGGTATTTCATATGGACGCAAATTGATGTGTTAATTTGTCAATGTGAGGGAGCGAGGGATGCAGTAAAGGAGGAATAATGCATCGGAAGAGAGATACTCGACTCCCAAAAGAAAACCCTATCGTTTCCGTAGAAACGTATCTCGATTTAGAAGGACAATGCAGGGAACCCAGAGTATTTCATATGGACGCAATTTGTGAGTTAATTTGTCAATGTGAGGGAGCAAGGGATGCAGTAAAGGAGGAATAATGCATCGGAAAAAAGATACTCGACTCCCAAAAGAAAACCCAATCGATTCTGTAGAAACGTATCTCGATTTAAAAGGACAATGCAGGGAACCCAGGGTATTTCATATGGACGCAAATTGTTGTGTTAATTTGTCAATGTGAGGGAGCGAGGGATGCAGTAAAGGAGGAATAATGCATCGGATAAGAGATACTCGACTCCCAAAAGAAAATCCTATCGTTTCCGTAGAAACGTATCTCGATTTAGAAGGACAATGCAGGGAACCCAGAGTATTTCATATGGACGCAAATTGTGAGTTAATTTGTCAATGTGAGGGAGCAAGGGATGCAGTAAAGGAGGAATAATGCATCGGAAGAGAGATACTCGACTCCCAAAAGAAAATCCTATCGTCTCCGTAGAAACGTATCTCGATTTAGAAGGACAATGCAGGGTACCCAGGGTATTTCAAATGGACGCAAATTGTTGTGTTAATTTGTCAATGTGAGGGAGCAAGGGATGCAGTAAAGGAGGAATAATGCATCGGAAAAGAGATACTCCACTCCCAAAAGAAAATCCTATCGTTTCCGTAGAAACGTATCTCGATTTAGAAGGACAATGCAGGGAACCCAGGGTATTTCATATGGACGCAAATTGTTGTGTTAATTTGTCAATGTGAGGGAGCAAGGGATGCAGTAAAGGAGGAATAATGCATCGGAAAAGAGATACTCGACTCCCAAAGAAAACCCTATCGTTTCCGTAGAAACGTATCTCGATTTAGAAGGACAATGCAGGGAACCCAGGGTATTTCATATGGACGCAAATTGTTGTGTTAATTTATCAATGTGAGGGAGCGAGGGATGCAGTAAAGGAGGAATAATGCATCGGAAAAGAGATACTCGACTCCCAAAAGGAAATCCTATCGTTTCCGTAGAAACGTATCTCGATTTAGGAGGACAATGCAGGGAACCCAGAGTATTTCATATGGACGCAAATTGTGAGTTAATTTGTCAATGTGAGGGAGCAAGGGATGCAGAAAAGGAGGAATAATTCATCGGAAGAGAGATACTCGACTCCCAAAGAAAATCCTATCGTCTCCGTAGAAACGTATCTCGATTTAGAAGGACAATGCAGGGTACCCAGGGTATTTCAAATGGACGCAAATTGTTGTGTTAATTTGTCAATGTGAGGGAGCGAGGGATGCAGTAAAGGAGGAATAATGCATCGGAAAAGAGATACTCGACTCCCAAAAGAAAATCCTATCGTTTCTGTAGAAAAGTATCTCGATTTAGAAGCACAATGCAGGGAACCCAGAGTATTTCATATGGACGCAATTTGTGAGTTAATTTGTCAATGTGAGGGAGCAAGGGATGCAGTAAAGGAGGATTAATGCATCGGAAGAGAGATACTCGACTCCCAAAAGAAAATCCTATCGTCTCCGTAGAAACGTATCTCGATTTAGAAGGACAATGCAGGGTACCCA
This sequence comes from Schistocerca nitens, assembly GCF_023898315.1. NCBI lineage: Eukaryota > Metazoa > Arthropoda > Insecta > Orthoptera > Acrididae > Schistocerca > Schistocerca nitens. The sequence continues at coordinate 36,342,151 of NC_064618.1, read as the reverse complement.
GGGTATTTCAGATGGACGCAAATTTTTGTGTTAATTTGTCAATGTGAGGGAGCGATGGATGCAGTAAAGGAGGAATAATGCATCGGAAAAGAGATACTCGACTCCCAAAAGAAAATCCTATCGTTTCCGTAGAAACGTATCTCGATTTAGAAGGACAATGCAGGGAACCCAGAGTATTTCATATGGACGCAAATTGTGAGTTAATTTGTCAATGTGAGGGAGCAAGGGATGAAGTAAAGGAGGAATAATGCATCGGAAGAGAGATACTCGACTCCCAAAAGAAAACCCTATCGTTTCCGTAGAAACGTATCGCGATTTAGAAGGACAATGCAGGGTACCCAGGGTATTTCAAATGGACACAAATTGTTGTGTTAATTTGTCAATGTGAGGGAGCGAGGGATGCAGCAAAGGAGGAATAATGCATCGGAAAAGAGATACTCGACTCCCAAAAGAAAACCCTATCTTTTCCGTAGAAACGTATCTCGATTTAGAAGGACAATGCAGGGAACCCAGGGTATTTCATATAGACGCAAATTGTGTGTTAATTTGTCAATGTGAGGGAGCGAGGGATGCAGTGAAGGAGGAATGATGCATCGAAAGAGAGATACTCGACTCCCAAAAGAAAACCCTATCGTTTCCGTAGAAACGTATCTCGATTTAGAAGGACAATGCAGGGTACCCAGGGTATTTCAAATGGACGCAAATTGTTTTGTTAATTTGTCAATGTGAGGGAGCGAGGGATGCAGTAAAGGATGAATAATGCATCGGAAGACAGATACTCGACTCCAAAAGAAAATCCTATCGTTTCCGTAGAAACGTATCTCGATTTAGAAGGACAATGCAGGGTACCCAGGGTATTTCAAATGGACGCAAATTGTTGTGTTAATTTGTCAATGTGAGGGAGCGAGGGATGCAGTAAAGGAGGAATAATGCATCGGAAAAGAGATACTCGACTCCCAAAAGAAAATCCTATCGTTTCCGTAGAAACGTATCTCGATTTAGAAGGACAATGCAGGGAACCCAGAGTATTTCATATGGACGCAAATTGTGAGTTAATTTGTCAATGTGAGGGAGCAAGGGATGAAGTAAAGGAGGAATAATGCATCGGAAGAGAGATACTCGACTCCCAAAAGAAAACCCTATCGTTTCCGTAGAAACGTATCGCGATTTAGAAGGACAATGCAGGGTACCCAGGGTATTTCAAATGGACACAAATTGTTGTGTTAATTTGTCAATGTGAGGGAGCGAGGAATGCAGCAAAGGAGGAATAATGCATCGGAAAAGAGATACTCGACTCCCAAAAGAAAATCCTATCTTTTCCGTAGAAACGTATCTCGATTTAGAAGGACAATGCAGGGAACCCAGGGTATTTCATATAGACGCAAATTGTGTGTTAATTTGTCAATGTGAGGGAGCGAGGGATGCAGTGAAGGAGGAATGATGCATCGAAAGAGAGATACTCGACTCCCAAAAGAAAACCCTATCGTTTCCGTAGAAACGTATCTCGATATAGAAGGACAATGCAGGGTACCCAGGGTATTTCAAATGGACGCAAATTGTTTTGTTAATTTGTCAATGTGAGGGAGCGAGGGATGCAGTAAAGGAGGAATAATGCATCGGAAGACAGATACTCGACTCCAAAAGAAAATCCTATCGTTTCCGTAGAAACGTATCTCGATTTAGAAGGACAATGCAGGGTACCCAGGGTATTTCAAATGGACGCAAATTGTTGTGTTAATTTGTCAATGTGAGGGAGCGAGGGATGCAGTAAAGGAGGAATAATACATCGGAAAAGAGATACTCGACTCCCAAAAGGAAATCCCATCGTTTCCGTAGAAACGTAACTCGATTTAGAAGGACAATGCAGGGAACCCAGGGTATTTCATATGGACGCAATTGTGTGTTAATTCGTCAATGTGGGGGAGCGAGGGATGCAGTAAAGGAGGAATAATGCATCGGAAAAGAGATACTCGACTCCCAAAAGAAAATCCTATTGTTTCCGTAGAAACGTATCTCGATTTAGGAGGACAATGCAGGGAACCCAGAGTATTTCATATGGACGCAAATTGTGTGTTAATTTGTCAATGTGAGGGAGCGAGGGATGCAGTAAAGGAGGAATAATGCATCGGAGAAGAGATACTCGACTCCCAAAAAAAACCCCATCATTTCCGTAGAAACGTATCTCGATTTAGAATGACAATGCAGGGAACCCAGAGTATTTCATATGGACGCAAATTATGTGTTAATTCGTCAATGTGCGTGAGCGAGGGATGCAGTAAAGGAGGAATAATGCATCGGAAAAGAGATACTCGACTCCCAAAAGAAAATCCTATCGTTTCCGTAGAAACGTATCTCGATTTAGAAGGACAATGCAGGGAACCCAGGGTATTTAATATGGACGCAAATTGTGTGTTAATTCGTCAATGTGAGGGAGCGAAGGATGCAGTAAGTAAGGAATAATGCATCGGAAATAAGATACTCGACGCCCAAAAGAAAATCCTATGGTTTCCGTAGAAACGTTCTCGATTTGGAAAGACAATGCAAGGAACCCAGAGTACTTCATATGGACGCAAATTGTGTGTTAGTTCGTCAATGTGAGTGAGCGAGGGATCCCGTAAAGGAGGAATAACGCATCGGAAAAGAGATACTGGACTCCCAAAAGAAAATCGTATCGTTTCCGTAGAAACGTATCTCGATTTACAAGGACAATGCAGGGAACCCAGAGTATTTCATATGGACGCAAATTGTGTGTTAATTCGTCAATGTGGGGAAGCGAGGGATCCCGTAAAGGAGGAATAATGCATCGGAAAAGAGATACTCGACTCCCAAAAGAAAATCCTATCGTCTCCGTAGAAACGTATCTCGATTTAGAAGGGCAATGCAGGGAACCCAGAGTATTTCATATGGACGCAAATTGTGTGTTATTTCGTCAATGTGAGTGAGCGAGGGATCCCGTAAAGGAAGAATAATGCATCGGAAAAGAGATACTCGACTCCCAAAAGAAAATCCTTTTGCTTCCGTAGAAACGTATCTCGATATAGAAGGACAATGCAGGGAACCCAGGGTATTTCATATGGACGCAAATTGTGTGTTAATTTGTCAATGTGAGGGAGCGAGGGATGCAGTAAAGGAGGAATAATGCATCGGAAAAGAGATACTCGACTCCTAAAAGAAAATCCTGTCGTTTCCGTAGAAACATATCTCGATTTAAAAGGACAATGCAAGGAAACAAGAGTATTTCATATGGACGCAAATTGTGTGTTAATTTGTCAATGTGTGGGAGCAAGGGATGCAGTAAAGGAGGAATAATGCATCGGAAGAGAGATACTCGACTCCCAAAAGAAAATCCTATTGCTTCCATAGAAACGTATCTCGATTTAGAAGGACAATGCAGGGAACCCAGAGTATTTCATATGGACGCAAATTGTGAGTTAATTTGTCAATGTGAGGGAGCAAGGGATGCAGAAAAGGAGGAATAATTCATCGGAAGAGAGATACTCGACTCCCAAAGAAAATCCTATCGTCTCCGTAGAAACGTATCTCGATTTAGAAGGACAATGCAGGGTACCCAGGGTATTTCAAATGGACGCAAATTGTTGTGTTAATTTGTCAATGTGAGGGAGCGAGGGATGCAGTAAAGGAGGAATAATGCATCGGAAAAGAGATACTCGACTCCCAAAAGAAAATCCTATCGTTTCTGTAGAAAAGTATCTCGATTTAGAAGCACAATGCAGGGAACCCAGAGTATTTCATATGGACGCAATTTGTGAGTTAATTTGTCAATGTGAGGGAGCAAGGGATGCAGTAAAGGAGGATTAATGCATCGGAAGAGAGATACTCGACTCCCAAAAGAAAATCCTATCGTCTCCGTAGAAACGTATCTCGATTTAGAAGGACAATGCAGGGTACCCAGGGTATTTCAGATGGACGCAAATTTTTGTGTTAATTTGTCAATGTGAGGGAGCGATGGATGCAGTAAAGGAGGAATAATGCATCGGAAAAGAGATACTCGACTCCCAAAAGAAAATCCTATCGTTTCCGTAGAAACGTATCTCGATTTAGAAGGACAATGCAGGGAACCCAGAGTATTTCATATGGACGCAAATTGTGAGTTAATTTGTCAATGTGAGGGAGCAAGGGATGAAGTAAAGGAGGAATAATGCATCGGAAGAGAGATACTCGACTCCCAAAAGAAAACCCTATCGTTTCCGTAGAAACGTATCGCGATTTAGAAGGACAATGCAGGGTACCCAGGGTATTTCAAATGGACACAAATTGTTGTGTTAATTTGTCAATGTGAGGGAGCGAGGGATGCAGCAAAGGAGGAATAATGCATCGGAAAAGAGATACTCGACTCCCAAAAGAAAACCCTATCTTTTCCGTAGAAACGTATCTCGATTTAGAAGGACAATGCAGGGAACCCAGGGTATTTCATATAGACGCAAATTGTGTGTTAATTTGTCAATGTGAGGGAGCGAGGGATGCAGTGAAGGAGGAATGATGCATCGAAAGAGAGATACTCGACTCCCAAAAGAAAACCCTATCGTTTCCGTAGAAACGTATCTCGATTTAGAAGGACAATGCAGGGTACCCAGGGTATTTCAAATGGACGCAAATTGTTTTGTTAATTTGTCAATGTGAGGGAGCGAGGGATGCAAGTAAGGAGGAATAATGCATCGGAAGACAGATACTCGACTCCAAAAGAAAATCCTATCGTTTCCGTAGAAACGTATCTCGATTTAGAAGGACAATGCAGGGTACCCAGGGTATTTCAAATGGACGCAAATTGTTGTGTTAATTTGTCAATGTGAGGGAGCGAGGGATGCAGTAAAGGAGGAATAATGCATCGGAAAAGAGATACTCGACTCCCAAAAGAAAATCCTATCGTTTCCGTAGAAACGTATCTCGATTTAGAAGGACAATGCAGGGAACCCAGAGTATTTCATATGGACGCAAATTGTGAGTTAATTTGTCAATGTGAGGGAGCAAGGGATGAAGTAAAGGAGGAATAATGCATCGGAAGAGAGATACTCGACTCCCAAAAGAAAACCCTATCGTTTCCGTAGAAACGTATCGCGATTTAGAAGGACAATGCAGGGTACCCAGGGTATTTCAAATGGACACAAATTGTTGTGTTAATTTGTCAATGTGAGGGAGCGAGGGATGCAGCAAAGGAGGAATAATGCATCGGAAAAGAGATACTCGACTCCCAAAAGAAAATCCTATCTTTTCCGTAGAAACGTATCTCGATTTAGAAGGACAATGCAGGGAACCCAGGGTATTTCATATAGACGCAAATTGTGTGTTAATTTGTCAATGTGAGGGAGCGAGGGATGCAGTGAAGGAGGAATGATGCATCGAAAGAGAGATACTCGACTCCCAAAAGAAAACCCTATCGTTTCCGTAGAAACGTATCTCGATTTAGAAGGACAATGCAGGGTACCCAGGGTATTTCAAATGGACGCAAATTGTTTTGTTAATTTGTCAATGTGAGGGAGCGAGGGATGCAGTAAAGGAGGAATAATGCATCGGAAGACAGATACTCGACTCCAAAAGAAAATCCTATCGTTTCCGTAGAAACGTATCTCGATTTAGAAGGACAATGCAGGGTACCCAGGGTATTTCAAATGGACGCAAATTGTTGTGTTAATTTGTCAATGTGAGGGAGCGAGGGATGCAGTAAAGGAGGAATAATACATCGGAAAAGAGATACTCGACTCCCAAAAGGAAATCCCATCGTTTCCGTAGAAACGTAACTCGATTTAGAAGGACAATGCAGGGAACCCAGGGTATTTCATATGGACGCAATTGTGTGTTAATTCGTCAATGTGGGGGAGCGAGGGATGCAGTAAAGGAGGAATAATGCATCGGAAAAGAGATACTCGACTCCCAAAAGAAAATCCTATTGTTTCCGTAGAAACGTATCTCGATTTAGGAGGACAATGCAGGGAACCCAGAGTATTTCATATGGACGCAAATTGTGTGTTAATTTGTCAATGTGAGGGAGCGAGGGATGCAGTAAAGGAGGAATAATGCATCGGAGAAGAGATACTCGACTCCCAAAAAAAACCCCATCATTTCCGTAGAAACGTATCTCGATTTAGAATGACAATGCAGGGAACCCAGAGTATTTCATATGGACGCAAATTATGTGTTAATTCGTCAATGTGCGTGAGCGAGGGATGCAGTAAAGGAGGAATAATGCATCGGAAAAGAGATACTCGACTCCCAAAAGAAAATCCTATCGTTTCCGTAGAAACGTATCTCGATTTAGAAGGACAATGCAGGGAACCCAGGGTATTTAATATGGACGCAAATTGTGTGTTAATTCGTCAATGTGAGGGAGCGAAGGATGCAGTAAGTAAGGAATAATGCATCGGAAATAAGATACTCGACGCCCAAAAGAAAATCCTGTGGTTTCCGTAGAAACGTTCTCGATTTGGAAAGACAATGCAAGGAACCCAGAGTACTTCATATGGACGCAAATTGTGTGTTAGTTCGTCAATGTGAGTGAGCGAGGGATCCCGTAAAGGAGGAATAACGCATCGGAAAAGAGATACTGGACTCCCAAAAGAAAATCGTATCGTTTCCGTAGAAACGTATCTCGATTTACAAGGACAATGCAGGGAACCCAGAGTATTTCATATGGACGCAAATTGTGTGTTAATTCGTCAATGTGGGGAAGCGAGGGATCCCGTAAAGGAGGAATAATGCATCGGAAAAGAGATACTCGACTCCCAAAAGAAAATCCTATCGTCTCCGTAGAAACGTATCTCGATTTAGAAGGGCAATGCAGGGAACCCAGAGTATTTCATATGGACGCAAATTGTGTGTTATTTCGTCAATGTGAGTGAGCGAGGGATCCCGTAAAGGAAGAATAATGCATCGGAAAAGAGATACTCGACTCCCAAAAGAAAATCCTTTTGCTTCCGTAGAAACGTATCTCGATATAGAAGGACAATGCAGGGAACCCAGGGTATTTCATATGGACGCAAATTGTGTGTTAATTTGTCAATGTGAGGGAGCGAGGGATGCAGTAAAGGAGGAATAATGCATCGGAAAAGAGATACTCGACTCCTAAAAGAAAATCCTGTCGTTTCCGTAGAAACATATCTCGATTTAAAAGGACAATGCAAGGAAACAAGAGTATTTCATATGGACGCAAATTGTGTGTTAATTTGTCAATGTGTGGGAGCAAGGGATGCAGTAAAGGAGGAATAATGCATCGGAAGAGAGATACTCGACTCCCAAAAGAAAATCCTATTGCTTCCATAGAAACGTATCTCGATTTAGAAGGACAATGCAGGGAACCCAGGGTATTTCAAATGGCCGCAAATTGTTGTGTTAATTTGTCAATGTGAGGAAGCGAGGGATGCAGTAAAGGAGGAATAATGCATCGGAAAAGAGATACTCGACTCCCAAAAGAATATCCTATCGTTTCCGTAGAAACGTATCTCGAATTAGGAGGACAATGCAGGGAACCCATGGAAATTCATATGGACGCAAATTGTGTGTTAATTCGTCAATGTGGGGGAGCGAGGGATGCAGTAAAGCAGGAATAATGCATTGGAAAAGAGATAATCGACTCCCAAAAGAAAATCCTATCGTTTCCGTAGAAACGTATCTCGATTTAGAAGGACAATGCAGGGAACCCAGAGTATTTCATATGGACGCAAATTTTGTGTTAATTTGTCAATGTGAGCGAGCGAGGGATGCTGTAAAGGAGGCATAATGCATCGGAAAAGAGATACTCGACTCCCAAAAGAAAATCCTATCGTTTCCGTAGAAACGTATCTCGATTTAGAAGGATAATGCAGGGAACCCAGAGTACTTCATATGGACGCAAATTAAGTGTTAATTCGTCAATGTGAGTGAGCGAGGGATCCCGTAAAGGAGGAATAATGCATCGGAAAAGAGATACTCGACTCCAAAAGAAATTTCTACGTTTCCGTAGAAACGTATCTCGATATAGAAGACAATGCAGGGAACCCAGAGTATTTCATATGGACGCAAATTTTATGTTAATTCGTCAATGTGAGGGAGCGAGCGATACAGTAAAGGAAGAATAATGCATCGGAAAAGAGATACTCGACTCCCAAAAGAAAATCCTATCGTTTCCGTAGAAACGTATCTCGATTTAGAAGGACAATGCAGGGAACCCAGAGTATTTCATATGGACGCAAATTGTGAGTTAATTTGTCAATGTGAGGGAGCAAGGGATGCAGTAAAGGAGGAATAATGCATCGGAAGAGAGATACTCGACTCCCAAAAGAAAATCCTATCGTCTCCGTAGAAACGTATCTCGATTTAGAAGGACAATGCAGGGTACCCAGGGTATTTCAAATGGACGCAAATTGTTGTGTTAATTTGTCAATGTGAGGGAGCGAGGGATGCAGTAAAGGAGGAATAATACATCGGAAAAGAGATACTCGACTCCCAAAAGGAAATCCCATCGTTTCCGTAGAAACGTAACTCGATTTAGAAGGACAATGCAGGGAACCCAGGGTATTTCATATGGACGCAATTGTGTGTTAATTCGTCAATGTGGGGGAGCGAGGGATGCAGTAAAGGAGGAATAATGCATCGGAAAAGAGATACTCGACTCCCAAAAGAAAATCCTATTGTTTCCGTAGAAACGTATCTCGATTTAGGAGGACAATGCAGGGAACCCAGAGTATTTCATATGGACGCAAATTGTGTGTTAATTTGTCAATGTGAGGGAGCGAGGGATGCAGTAAAGGAGGAATAATGCATCGGAGAAGAGATACTCGAGTCCCAAAAAAAACCCCATCATTTCCGTACTAACGTATCTCGATTTAGAATGACAATGCAGGGAACCCAGAGTATTTCATATGGACGCAAATTATGTGTTAATTCGTCAATGTGCGTGAGCGAGGGATGCAGTAAAGGAGGAATAATGCATCGGAAAAGAGATACTCGACTCCCAAAAGAAAATCCTATCGTTTCCGTAGAAACGTATCTCGATTTAGAAGGACAATGCAGGGAACCCAGGGTATTTAATATGGACGCAAATTGTGTGTTAATTCGTCAATGTGAGGGAGCGAAGGATGCAGTAAGTAAGGAATAATGCATCGGAAAAGAGATACTCGACGCCCAAAAGAAAATCCTATGGTTTCCGTAGAAACGTTCTCGATTTGGAAAGACAATGCAAGGAACCCAGAGTACTTCATATGGACGCAAATTGTGTGTTAGTTCGTCAATGTGAGTGAGCGAGGGATCCCGTAAAGGAGGAATAACGCATCGGAAAAGAGATACTGGACTCCCAAAAGAAAATCGTATCGTTTCCGTAGAAACGTATCTCGATTTACAAGGACAATGCAGGGAACCCAGAGTATTTCATATGGACGCAAATTGTGTGTTAATTCGTCAATGTGGGGAAGCGAGGGATCCCGTAAAGGAGGAATAATGCATCGGAAAAGAGATACTCGACTCCCAAAAGAAAATCCTATCGTCTCCGTAGAAACGTATCTCGATTTAGAAGGGCAATGCAGGGAACCCAGAGTATTTCATATGGACGCAAATTGTGTGTTATTTCGTCAATGTGAGTGAGCGAGGGATCCCGTAAAGGAAGAATAATGCATCGGAAAAGAGATACTCGACTCCCAAAAGAAAATCCTTTTGCTTCCGTAGAAACGTATCTCGATATAGAAGGACAATGCAGGGAACCCAGGGTATTTCATATGGACGCAAATTGTGTGTTAATTTGTCAATGTGAGGGAGCGAGGGATGCAGTAAAGGAGGAATAATGCATCGGAAAAGAGATACTTGACTCCTAAAAGAAAATCCTGTCGTTTCCGTAGAAACATATCTCGATTTAAAAGGACAATGCAAGGAAACAAGAGTATTTCATATGGACGCAAATTGTGTGTTAATTTGTCAATGTGTGGGAGCAAGGGATGCAGTAAAGGAGGAATAATGCATCGGAAGAGAGATACTCGACTCCCAAAAGAAAATCCTATTGCTTCCATAGAAACGTATCTCGATTTAGAAGGACAATGCAGGGAACCCAGGGTATTTCAAATGGACGCAAATTGTTGTGTTAATTTGTCAATGTGAGGAAGCGAGGGATGCCGTAAAGGAGGAATAATGCATCGGAAAAGAGATACTCGACTCCCAAAAGAATATCCTATCGTTTCCGTAGAAACGTATCTCGAATTAGGAGGACAATGCAGGGAACCCATGGAAATTCATATGGACGCAAATTGTGTGTTAATTCGTCAATGTGGGGGAGCGAGGGATGCAGTAAAGCAGGAATAATGCGTTGGAAAAGAGATAATCGACTCCCAAAAGAAAATCCTATCGTTTCCGTAGAAACGTATCTCGATTTAGAAGGACAATGCAGGGAACCCAGAGTATTTCATATGGACGCAAATTTTGTGTTAATTTGTCAATGTGAGCGAGCGAGGGATGCTGTAAAGGAGGCATAATGCATCGGAAAAGAGATACTCGACTCCCAAAAGAAAATCCTATCGTTTCCGTAGAAACGTATCTCGATTTAGAAGGATAATGCAGGGAACCCAGAGTACTTCATATGGACGCAAATTAAGTGTTAATTCGTCAATGTGAGTGAGCGAGGGATCCCGTAAAGGAGGAATAATGCATCGGAAAAGAGATACTCGACTCCAAAAGAAATTTCTACGTTTCCGTAGAAACGTATCTCGATATAGAAGACAATGCAGGGAACCCAGAGTATTTCATATGGACGCAAATTTTATGTTAATTCGTCAATGTGAGGGAGCGAGCGATACAGTAAAGGAAGAATAATGCATCGGAAAAGAGATACTCGACTCCCAAAAGAAAATCCTATCGTTTCCGTAGAAACGTATCTCGATTTAGAAGGACAATGCAGGGAACCCAGAGTATTTCATATGGACGCAAATTGTGAGTTAATTTGTCAATGTGAGGGAGCAAGGGATGCAGTAAAGGAGGAATAATGCATCGGAAGAGAGATACTCGACTCCCAAAAGAAAATCCTATCGTCTCCGTAGAAACGTATCTCGATTTAGAAGGACAATGCAGGGTACCCAGGGTATTTCAAATGGACGCAAATTGTTGTGTTAATTTGTCAATGTGAGGGAGCAAGGGATGCAGTAAAGGAGGAATAATGCATCGGAAAAGAGATACTCGACTCCCAAAAGAAAATCCTATCGTTTCCGTAGAAACGTATCTCGATTTAGAAGGACAATGCAGGGAACCCAAGGTATTTCATATGGACGCAAATTGTTGTGTTAATTTGTCAATGTGAGGGAGCAAGGGATGCAGTAAAGGAGGAATAATGCATCGGAAAAGAGATACTCGACTCCCAAAAGAAAACCCTATCGTTTCCGTAGAAACGTATCTCGATTTAGAAGGACAATGCAGGGAACCCAGGGTATTTCATATGGACGCAAATTGTTGTGTTAATTTATCAATGTGAGGGAGCGAGGGATGCAGTAAAGGAGGAATAATGCATCGGAAAAGAGATACTCGACTCCCAAAAGGAAATCCTATCGTTTTCGTAGAAACGTATCTCGATTTAGGAGGACAATGCAGGGAACCCAGAGTATTTCATATGGACGCAAATTGTGAGTTAATTTGTCAATGTGAGGGAGCAAGGGATGCAGAAAAGGAGGAATAATTCATCGGAAGAGAGATACTCGACTCCCAAAGAAAATCCTATCGTCTCCGTAGAAACGTATCTCGATTTAGAAGGACAATGCAGGGTACCCAGGGTATTTCAAATGGACGCAAATTGTTGTGTTACTTTGTCAATGTGAGGGAGCGAGGGATGCAGTAAAGGAGGAATAATGCATCGGAAAAGAGATACTCGACTCCCAAAAGAAAATCCTATCGTTTCTGTAGAAACGTTTCTCGATTTAGAAGCACAATGCAGGGAACCCAGAGTATTTCATATGGACGCAATTTGTGAGTTAATTTGTCAATGTGAGGGAGCAAGGGATGCAGTAAAGGAGGATTAATGCATCGGAAGAGAGATACTCGACTCCCAAAAGAAAATCCTATTGTCTCCGTAGAAACGTATCTCGATTTAGATGGACAATGCAGGGTACCCAGGGTATTTCAGATGGACGCAAATTTTTGTGTTAATTTGTCAATGTGAGGGAGCGATGGATGCAGTAAAGGAGGAATAATGCATCGGAAAAGAGATACTCGACTCCCAAAAGAAAATCCTATCGTTTCCGTAGAAACGTATCTCGATTTAGAAGGACAATGCAGGGAACCCAGAGTATTTCATATGGACGCAAATTGTGAGTTAATTTGTCAATGTGAGGGAGCAAGGGATGAAGTAAAGGAGGAATAATGCATCGGAAGAGAGATACTCGACTCCCAAAAGAAAACCCTATCGTTTCCGTAGAAACGTATCGCGATTTAGAAGGACAGTGCAGGGTACCCAGGGTATTTCAAATGGACACAAATTGTTGTGTTAATTTGTCAATGTGAGGGAGCGAGGGATGCAGCAAAGGAGGAATAATGCATCGGAAAAGAGATACTCGACTCCCAAAAGAAAACCCTATCTTTTCCGTAGAAACGTATCTCGATTTAGAAGGACAATGCAGGGAACCCAGGGTATTTCATATAGACGCAAATTGTGTGTTAATTTGTCAATGTGAGGGAGCGAGGGATGCAGTGAAGGAGGAATGATGCATCGAAAGAGAGATACTCGACTCCCAAAAGAAAACCCTATCGTTTCCGTAGAAACGTATCTCGATTTAGAAGGACAATGCAGGGTACCCAGGGTATTTCAAATGGACGCAAATTGTTTTGTTAATTTGTCAATGTGAGGGAGCGAGGGATGCAGTAAAGGAGGAATAATGCATCGGAAGACAGATACTCGACTCCAAAAGAAAATCCTATCGTTTCCGTAGAAACGTATCTCGATTTAGAAGGACAATGCAGGGTACCCAGGGTATTTCAAATGGACGCAAATTGTTGTGTTAATTTGTCAATGTGAGGGAGCGAGGGATGCAGTAAAGGAGGAATAATACATCGGAAAAGAGATACCCGACTCCCAAAAGGAAATCCCATCGTTTCCGTAGAAACGTAACTCGATTTAGAAGGACAATGCAGGGAACCCAGGGTATTTCATATGGACGCAATTGTGTGTTAATTCGTCAATGTGGGGGAGCGAGGGATGCAGTAAAGGAGGAATAATGCATCGGAAAAGAGATACTCGACTCCCAAAAGAAAATCCTATTGTTTCCGTAGAAACGTATCTCGATTTAGGAGGACAATGCAGGGAACCCAGAGTATTTCATATGGACGCAAATTGTGTGTTAATTTGTCAATGTGAGGGAGCGAGGGATGCAGTAAAGGAGGAATAATGCATCGGAGAAGAGATACTCGACTCCCAAAAAAAACCCCATCATTTCCGTAGAAACGTATCTCGATTTAGAAGGACAATGCAGGGAACCCAGGGTATTTCAAATGGACGCAAATTGTTGTGTTAATTTGTCAATGTGAGGAAGCGAGGGATGCAGTAAAGGAGGAATAATGCATCGGAAAAGAGATACTCGACTCCCAAAAGAATATCCTATCGTTTCCGTAGAAACGTATCTCGAATTAGGAGGACAATGCAGGGAACCCATGGAAATTCATATGGACGCAAATTGTGTGTTAATTCGTCAATGTGGGGGAGCGAGGGATGCAGTAAAGCAGGAATAATGCGTTGGAAAAGAGATAATCGACTCCCAAAAGAAAATCCTATCGTTTCCGTAGAAACGTATCTCGATTTAGAAGGACAATGCAGGGAACCCAGAGTATTTCATATGGACGCAAATTGTGAGTTAATTTGTCAATGTGAGGGAGCAAGGGATGCAGTAAAGGAGGAATAATGCATCGGAAGAGAGATACTCGACTCCCAAAAGAAAATCCTATCGTCTCCGTAGAAACGTATCTCGATTTAGAAGGACAATGCAGGGTACCCAGGGTATTTCAAATGGACGCAAATTGTTGTGTTAATTTGTCAATGTGAGGGAGCAAGGGATGCAGTAAAAGAGGAATAATGCATCGGAAAAGAGATACTCGACTCCCAAAAGAAAATCCTATCGTTTCCGTAGAAACGTATCTCGATTTAGAAGGACAATGCAGGGAACCCAGGGTATTTCATATGGACGCAAATTTTGTGTTAATTTGTCAATGTGAGCGAGCGAGGGATGCTGTAAAGGAGGCATAATGCATCAGAAAAGAGATACTCGACTCCCAAAAGAAAATCCTATCGTTTCCGTAGAAACGTATCTCGATTTAGAAGGATAATGCAGGGAACCCAGAGTACTTCATATGGACGCACATTAAGTGTTAATTCGTCAATGTGAGTGAGCGAGGGATCCCGTAAAGGAGGAATAATGCATCGGAAAAGAGATACTCGACTCCAAAAGAAATTTCTACGTTTCCGTAGAAACGTATCTCGATATAGAAGACAATGCAGGGAACCCAGAGTATTTCATATGGACGCAAATTTTATGTTAATTCGTCAATGTGAGGGAGCGAGCGATACAGTAAAGGAAGAATAATGCATCGGAAAAGAGATACTCGACTCCCAAAAGAAAATCCTATCGTTTCCGTAGAAACGTATCTCGATTTAGAAGGACAATGCAGGGAACCCAGAGTATTTCATATGGACGCAAATTGTGAGTTAATTTGTCAATGTGAGGGAGCAAGGGATGCAGTAAAGGAGGAATAATGCATCGGAAGAGAGATACTCGACTCCCAAAAGAAAATCCTATCGTCTCCGTAGAAACGTATCTCGATTTAGAAGGACAATGCAGGGTACCCAGGGTATTTCAAATGGACGCAAATTGTTGTGTTAATTTGTCAATGTGAGGGAGCAAGGGATGCAGTAAAAGAGGAATAATGCATCGGAAAAGAGATACTCGACTCCCAAAAGAAAATCCTATCGTTTCCGTAGAAACGTATCTCGATTTAGAAGGACAATGCAGGGAACCCAGGGTATTTCATATGGACGCAAATTGTTGTGTTAATTTGTCAATGTGAGGGAGCAAGGGATGCAGTAAAGGAGGAATAATGCATCGGAAAAGAGATACTCGACTCCCAAAAGAAAACCCTATCGTTTCCGTAGAAACGTATCTCGATTTAGAAGGACAATGCAGGGAACCCAGGGTATTTCATATGGACGCAAATTGTTGTGTTAATTTATCAATGTGAGGGAGCGAGGGATGCAGTAAAGGAGGAATAATGCATCGGAAAAGAGATACTCGACTCCCAAAAGAAAACCCTATCGTTTCTGTAGAAACGTATCTCGATTTAGAAGCACAATGCAGGGAACCCAGAGTATTTCATATGGACGCAATTTGTGAGTTAATTTGTCAATGTGAGGGAGCAAGGGATGCAGTAAAGGAGGATTAATGCATCGGAAGAGAGATACTCGACTCCCAAAAGAAAATCCTATCGTCTCCGTAGAAACGTATCTCGATTTAGATGGACAATGCAGGGTACCCAGGGTATTTCAGATGGACGCAAATTTTTGTGTTAATTTGTCAATGTGAGGGAGCGATGGATGCAGTAAAGGAGGAATAATGCATCGGAAAAGAGATACTCGACTCCCAAAAGAAAATCCTATCGTTTCCGTAGAAACGTATCTCGATTTAGAAGGACAATGCAGGGAACCCAGAGTATTTCATATGGACGCAAATTGTGAGTTAATTTGTCAATGTGAGGGAGCAAGGGATGAAGTAAAGGAGGAATAATGCATCGGAAGAGAGATACTCGACTCCCAAAAGAAAACCCTATCGTTTCCGTAGAAACGTATCGCGATTTAGAAGGACAGTGCAGGGTACCCAGGGTATTTCAAATGGACACAAATTGTTGTGTTAATTTGTCAATGTGAGGGAGCGAGGGATGCAGCAAAGGAGGAATAATGCATCGGAAAAGAGATACTCGACTCCCAAAAGAAAACCCTATCTTTTCCGTAGAAACGTATCTCGATTTAGAAGGACAATGCAGGGAACCCAGGGTATTTCATATAGACGCAAATTGTGTGTTAATTTGTCAATGTGAGGGAGCGAGGGATGCAGTGAAGGAGGAATGATGCATCGAAAGAGAGATACTCGACTCCCAAAAGAAAACCCTATCGTTTCCATAGAAACGTATCTCGATTTAGAAGGACAATGCAGGGTACCCAGGGTATTTCAAATGGACGCAAATTGTTTTGTTAATTTGTCAATGTGAGGGAGCGAGGGATGCAGTAAAGGAGGAATAATGCATCGGAAGACAGATACTCGACTCCAAAAGAAAATCCTATCGTTTCCGTAGAAACGTATCTCGATTTAGAAGGACAATGCAGGGTACCCAGGGTATTTCAAATGGACGCAAATTGTTGTATTAATTTGTCAATGTGAGGGAGCGAGGGATGCAGTAAAGGAGGAATAATACATCGGAAAAGAGATACTCGACTCCCAAAAGGAAATCCCATCGTTTCCGTAGAAACGTAACTCGATTTAGAAGGACAATGCAGGGAACCCAGGGTATTTCATATGGACGCAATTGTGTGTTAATTCGTCAATGTGGGGGAGCGAGGGATGCAGTAAAGGAGGAATAATGCATCGGAAAAGAGATACTCGACTCCCAAAAGAAAATCCTATTGTTTCCGTAGAAACGTATCTCGATTTAGAATGACAATGCAGGGAACCCAGAGTATTTCATATGGACGCAAATTATGTGTTAATTCGTCAATGTGCGTGAGCGAGGGATGCAGTAAAGGAGGAATAATGCATCGGAAAAGAGATACTCGACTCCCAAAAGAAAATCCTATCGTTTCCGTAGAAACGTATCTCGATTTAGAAGGACAATGCAGGGAACCCAGGGTATTTAATATGGACGCAAATTGTGTGGTAATTCGTCAATGTGAGGGAGCGAAGGATGCAGTAAGTAAGGAATAATGCATCGGAAAAGAGATACTCGACGCCCAAAAGAAAATCCTATGGTTTCCGTAGAAACGTTCTCGATTTGGAAAGACAATGCAAGGAACCCAGAGTACTTCATATGGACGCAAATTGTGTGTTAGTTCGTCAATGTGAGTGAGCGAGGGATCCCGTAAAGGAGGAATAACGCATCGGAAAAGAGATACTGGACTCCCAAAAGAAAATCGTATCGTTTCCGTAGAAACGTATCTCGATTTACAAGGACAATGCAGGGAACCCAGAGTATTTCATATGGACGCAAATTGTGTGTTAATTCGTCAATGTAGGGAAGCGAGGGATCCCGTAAAGGAGGAATAATGCATCGGAAAAGAGATACTCGACTCCCAAAAGAAAATCCTATCGTCTCCGTAGAAACGTATCTCGATTTAGAAGGGCAATGCAGGGAACCCAGAGTATTTCATATGGACGCAAATTGTGTGTTATTTCATCAATGTGAGTGAGCGAGGGATCCCGTAAAGGAAGAATAATGCATCGGAAAAGAGATACTCGACTCCCAAAAGAAAATCCTTTTGCTTCCGTAGAAACATATCTCGATATAGAAGGACAATGCAGGGAACCCAGGGTATTTCATATGGACGCAAATTGTGTGTTAATTTGTCAATGTGAGGGAGCGAGGGATGCAGTAAAGGAGGAATAATGCATCGGAAAAGAGATACTCGACTCCTAAAAGAAAATCCTGTCGTTTCCGTAGAAACATATCTCGATTTAAAAGGACAATGCAAGGAAACAAGAGTATTTCATATGGACGCAAATTGTGTGTTAATTTGTCAATGTGTGGGAGCAAGGGATGCAGTAAAGGAGGAATAATGCATCGGAAGAGAGATACTCGACTCCCAAAAGAAAATCCTATTGCTTCCATAGAAACGTATCTCGATTTAGAAGGACAATGCAGGGACCCCAGGGTATTTCAAATCGACGCAAATTGTTGTGTTAATTTGTCAATGTGAGGAAGCGAGGGATGCAGTAAAGGAGGAATAATGCATCGGAAAAGAGATACTCGACTCCCAAAAGAATATCCTATCGTTTCCGTAGAAACGTATCTCGAATTAGGAGGACAATGCAGGGAACCCATGGAAATTCATATGGACGCAAATTGTGTGTTAATTCGTCAATGTGGGGGAGCGAGGGATGCAGTAAAGCAGGAATAATGCATTGGAAAAGAGATAATCGACTCCCAAAAGAAAATCCTATCGTTTCCGTAGAAACGTATCTCGATTTAGAAGGACAATGCAGGGAACCCAGAGTATTTCATATGGACGCAAATTTTGTGTTAATTTGTCAATGTGAGCGAGCGAGGGATGCTGTAAAGGAGGCATAATGCATCGGAAAAGAGATACTCGACTCCCAAAAGAAAATCCTATCATACCCGTAGAAACGTATGTTGATTTAGAAGGAGATGACAGGAAACCCAGAGTATTTCATATGGACCCAAGTTGTGTGTTAATTCGACAATGTGAGGGAGCGAGGGATCCCGTAAAGGAGGAATAATGCATCGGAAAAGAGATACTCGACTCCAAAAGAAAATCCTTTCGTTTCCGTAGAAACGTATCTCGATTTAGAAGGACAATGCAGGGAACCCAGGGTATTTCATATGGACGAAAATTGTGTGTTAATTCGTCAATGTGAGGGAGCGAAAGATGCAGTAAGGGAGGAATAATGCATCGGAAAAGAGATACTCGACTCCGAAAAGAAAATCGTGTCGTTTCCGTAGAAATGTATCTCGATTTGGAAGGAGATGACAGTGTACCCACAGTTTCTCATATGGACGCAAATTGTTTGTTAATTCGTCCTTGTGAGTGAGCGAGGGATGCAGTAAAGGAGGAATAATGCATCGGAAAAGAGATACTCGACTCCCAAAAGAATATCCTATCGTTTCCGTAGAAACGTATCTCGAATTAGGAGGACAATGCAGGGAACCCAGGGTAATTCATATGGACACAAATTGTGTGTTAATTCGACAATGTGGGGGAGCGAGGGATGCAGTAAAGGAGGAATAATGCATCGGAAAAGAGATACTCGACTCCTAAAAGAAAATCCTATCGTTTCCGTAGAAACGTATCTCGATTTAGAAGGATAATGCAGGGAACCCAGAGTATTTCATATGGACCCTAATTGTGTGTTAATTCGTCAATGTGAGGGACCGAGTGATGCATTAATGAAGGAATAATGCATCGGAAAGGAGATACTCGACTCCCGAAAGAAACTCCTATCGTTTCCGTAGAAACGTATCTCGATTTAGAAGGACAATGCAGGGAACCCAGGGTATTTCGTATGGACGCAAATTGTGTGTTAATTCGTCAATGTGAGGGAGCGAAGGATGCAGTAAGGGAGGAATAATGCATCGGAAAAGAGATACTCGACTCCCAAAAGAAAATCGTATCGTTTCCGTAGAAACGTATCTCGATTTGGAAGGAGATGACAGTGTACCCAGAGTTTTTCATATGGACCCAAATTGTGTGTTAATTCGTCAATGTGAGGGAGCGACTGATGCATTCAAGAAGGAATAATGCATCGGAAAGGAGATACTCAACTCCCGAAAGAAACTCCTATCGTTTCCGTAGAAACGTATCTCGATTTAGAAGGACAATGCAGGGAACACAGAGTATTTCATATGGACGAAAATTGTGTGTTAATTCGTCAATGCGAGGGAGCGAGGGATGCAGTAAAGGAGGAATAATTCATGAAAAAAGAGATACTCGACTCCGAAAAGAAAATCCTATCGTTTCCGTAGAAACGTATCTCGATATGGAAGGACAATGCAGGCAACCCAGGGTATTTCATATGGACGCAAATTGTGTGTTAATTTGTCAATGTGAGTGAGCGAGGGATGCAGTAAAGGAGGAATAATGCATCGGAAAACAGATACTCGACTCCCAAAAGAAAATGCTATCGTTTCCATATAAACATATCTCGATTTAGAAGGACAATGCAAGGAAACAAGAGTATTTCATATGGACGCAAATTGTGAGTTAATTTGTCAATGTGAGGGTGCAAGGGATGCAGTAAAGGAGGAATAATGCATCGGAAAAGAGATACTCGACTCCCAAAAGGAAATCCTATCGTTTCCGTAGAAACGTATCTCGATTTAGAAGGACAATGCAGGGAACCCAGGGTATTTCATATGGACGCAAATTGTGTGTTAATTCGTCAATGTGGGGGAGCGAGGGATGCAGTAAAGGAGGAATAACGCATCGGAAAAGAGATACTCGACTCCCAAAAGAAAATCCTATCGTTTCCGTAGAAACGTATCTCGATTTAGGAGGACAATGCAGGGAACCCAGAGTATTTCATATGGACGCAAATTGTGTGTTAATTCGTCAATGTAAGGGAGCGAGGGATACAGTAAGGGAAGAATAATGCATCGGAAAAGAGATACTCGACTCCAAAAAGAAAATCCTATTGTTTCCATAGAAACGTATCTCGATTTAGAAGGACAATGCAGGGAACCCAGGGTATTTCATATGGACGCAAATTGTGTATTAATTCGTCAATGTGAGGGAGCGAAGGATGCAGTAAAGGAGGAATAATGCATCGGAAAAGAGATACTCGACTCCCAAAAGAAAATCCTATCGTTTCCGTAGAAACATATCTCGATTTAAACGGACAATGCAAGGAAACAAGAGTATTTCATATGGACGAAAATTGTGTATTAATTTGTCAATGTGAGGGAGCAAGGGATGCAGTAAAGGAGGAATAATGCATCGGAAGAGAGATACTCGACTCCCAAAAGAAAATCTTATTGCTTCCGCAGAAACGTATCTCGATTTAGAAGGACAATGCAGGGAACCAAGGGTATTTCAAATGGACGCAAATTGTTGTGTTAATTTGTCAATGTGAGGGAGGGAGGGATGCAGTAAAGGAGGAATAATGCATCGGAAAAGAGATACTCGACTCCCAAAAGAATATCCCTTCGTTTCCATAGAAACGTATCTCGAATTAGGAGGACAATTCACGGAACCCAGGGTAATTCATATGGACGCAAATTGTGTGTTAATTCGTCAATGTGGGGGAGCGAGGGATGCAGTAAAGCAGGAATATTGCATCGGAAAAGAGATACTCGACTCCCAAAAGAAAATCCTATCGTTTTCGTAGAAACGTATCTCGATTTAGAAGGACAATGCAGGGAACCCAGAGTATTTCATATGGACGCAAATTGTGTGTTATATTGTCAATGTGAGGGAGCGAGGAATGCAGTAAAGGAGGAATAATGCATCGGAAAAGAGATATTCGACTCCCAAAAGAAAATCCTATCGTTTCCGTAGAAACGTATCTCGATTTAGATGGATAATGCAGGGAACCCAGAGTACTTCATATGGACCCAAATTGTGTGTTAATTCGTCAATGTGAGTGAGCGAGGGATCCCGTAAAGGAGGAATAATGCATCGGAAAAGAGATACTCGACTCCAAAAGAAAATTCTATCGTTTCCGTAGAAACGTATCTCGATTTAGAAGGACAATGCAGGGAACCCAGAGTATTTCATATGGACGCAAATTATGTGTTAATTTGTCAATGTGAGGGAGCGAGGGATGCAGTAAAGGAGGAATAATGCATCGGAAAAGAGAATCTCGACTCCCAAAAGAAAATCCTATCGTTTCCGTAGAAACGTATCTCGATTTAGAAGGATAATGCAGGGAACCCAGAGTAATTCATATGGACGCAAATTATGTGTTACTTTGTCAATGTGAGGGAGCGAGGGATGCAGTAAAGGAGGAATAATGCATCGGAAAAGAGATACTCGACACCAAAAGAAAATTCTATCGTTTCCGTAGAAACGTATCTCGATTTAGAAGGACAATGCAGGGAACCCAGAGTATTTCATATGGACGCAAATTGTGTGTTAATTCGTCAATGTAAGGGAGCGAGGGATACAGTAAGGGAAGAATAATGCATCGGAAAAGAGATACTCGACTCCAAAAAGAAAATCCTATTGTTTCCATAGAAACGTATCTCGATTTAGAAGGACAATGCAGGGAACCCAGGGTATTTCATATGGACGCAAATTGTGTATTAATTCGTCAATGTGAGGGAGCGAAGGATGCAGTAAAGGAGGAATAATGCATCGGAAAAGAGATACTCGACTCCCAAAAGAAAATCCTATCGTTTCCGTAGAAACATATCTCGATTTAAACGGACAATGCAAGGAAAAGAGAGTATTTCATATGGACGCAGATTGTGTGTTAATTTGTCAATGTGAGGGAGCAAGGGATGCAGTAAAGGAGGAATAATGCATCGGAAGAGAGATACTCGACTCCCAAAAGAAAATCTTATTGCTTCCGCAGAAACGTATCTCGATTTAGAAGGACAATGCAGGGAACCCAGGGTATTTCAAATGGACGCAAATTGTTGTGTTAATTTGTCAATGTGAGGGAGGGAGGGATGCAGTAAAGGGGGAATAATGCATCGGAAAAGAGATACTCGACTCCCAAAAGAATATCCCTTCGTTTCCATAGAAACGTATCTCGAATTAGGAGGACAATTCACGGAACCCAGGGTAATTCATATGGACGCAAATTGTGTGTTAATTCGTCAATGTAAGGGAGCGAGGGATGCAGTAAAGCAGGAATATTGCATCGGAAAAGAGATACTCGACTCCCAAAAGAAAATCCTATCGTTTTCGTAGAAACGTATCTCGATTTAGAAGGACAATGCAGGGAACCCAGAGTATTTCATATGGACGCAAATTGTGTGTTATATTGTCAATGTGAGGGAGCGAGGAATGCAGTAAAGGAGGAATAATGCATCGGAAAAGAGATATTCGACTCCCAAAAGAAAATCCTATCGTTTCCGTAGAAACGTATCTCGATTTAGATGGATAATGCAGGGAACCCAGAGTACTTCATATGGACCCAAATTGTGTGTTAATTCGTCAATGTGAGTGAGCGAGGGATCCCGTAAAGGAGGAATAATGCATCGGAAAAGAGATACTCGACTCCAAAAGAAAATTCTATCGTTTCCGTAGAAACGTATCTCGATTTAGAAGGACAATGCAGGGAACCCAGAGTATTTCATATGGACGCAAATTATGTGTTAATTTGTCAATGTGAGGGAGCGAGGGATGCAGTAAAGGAGGAATAATGCATCGGAAAAGAGAATCTCGACTCCCAAAAGAAAATCCTATCGTTTCCGTAGAAACGTATCTCGATTTAGAAGGATAATGCAGGGAACCCAGAGTAATTCATATGGACGCAAATTATGTGTTACTTTGTCAATGTGAGGGAGCGAGGGATGCAGTAAAGGAGGAATAATGCATCGGAAATGAGATACTCGACACCAAAAGAAAATTCTATCGTTTCCGTAGAAACGTATCTCGATTTAGAAGGACAATGCAGGGAACCCAGAGTATTTCATATGGACCCTAATTGTGTGTTAATTCGTCAATGTGAGGGACCGAGTGACGCATTAAAGAAGGAATAATGCATCGGAAAGGAGATACTCGACTCCCGAAAGAAACTCCTATCGTTTCCGTAGAAACGTATCTCGATTTAGAAGGACAATGCAGGGAACCCAGGGTATTTCGTATGGACGCAAATTGTGTGTTAATTCGTCAATGTGAGGGAGCGAAGGATGCAGTAAGGGAGGAATAATGCATCGGAAAAGAGATACTCGACTCCCAAAAGAAAATCGTATCGTTTCCGTAGAAACGTATCTCGATTTGGAAGGAGATGACAGTGTACCCAGAGTTTTTCATATGGACCCAAATTGTGTGTTAATTCGTCAATGTGAGGGAGCGACTGATGCATTAAAGAAGGAATAATGCATCGGAAAGGAGATACTCGACTCCCGAAAGAAACTCCTATCGTTTCCGTAGAAACGTATCTCGATTTAGAAGGACAATGCAGGGAACACAGAGTATTTCATATGGACGAAAATTGTGTGTTAATTCGTCAATGCGAGGGAGCGAGGGATGCAGTAAAGGAGGAATAATTCATCAAAAAAGAGATACTCGACTCCGAAAAGAAAATCCTATCGTTTCCGTAGAAACGTATCTCGATTTAGAAGGACAATGCAGGGAACCCAGAGTATTTCATATGGACGCTAATTGTGTGTTAATTTGTCAATGTGAGGGAGCGAGGGATGCAGTAAATGAGGAATAATGCATCGGAAGAGAGATACTCGACTCCTAAAAGAAAATCCTATTGCTTCCGTAGAAACGTATCTCGATATGGAAGGACAATGCAGGCAACCCAGGGTATTTCATATGGACGCAAATTGTGTGTTAATTTGTCAATGTGAGGGAGCGAGGGATGCAGTAAAGGAGGAATAATGCATCGGAAAACAGATACTCGACTCCCAAAAGAAAATGCTATCGTTTCCGTAGAAACATATCTCGATTTAGAAGGACAATGCAAGGAAACAAGAGTATTTCATATGGACGCAAATTGTGTGTTAATTCGTCAATGTGGGGGAGCCAGGGATGCAGTAAAGGAGGAATAACGCATCGGAAAAGAGGTACTCGACTCCCAAAAGAAAATCCTATCGTTTCCGTAGAAACGTATCTCGATTTAAGAGGACAATGCAGGGAACCCAGAGTATTTCATATGGACGCAAATTGTGTGTTAATTCGTCAATGTAAGGGAGCGAGGGATACAGTAAGGGAAGAATAATGCATCGGAAAAGAGATACTCGACTCCAAAAAGAAAATCCTATTGTTTCCATAGAAACGTATCTCGATTTAGAAGGACAATGCAGGGAACCCAGGGTATTTCATATGGACGCAAATTGTGTATTAATTCGTCAATGTGAGGGAGCGAAGGATGCAGTAAAGGAGGAATAATGCATCGGAAAAGAGATACTCGACTCCCAAAAGAAAATCCTATCGTTTCCGTAGAAACATATCTCGATTTAAACGGACAATGCAAGGAAACAAGAGTATTTCATATGGACGCAAATTGTGTGTTAATTTGTCAATGTGAGGGAGCGAGGTATGCAGTAAAGGAGGAATAATGCATCGGAAAAGAGATACTCGACTCCCAAAAGAAAATCCTATCGTTTCCGTAGAAACGTATCTCGATTTAGATGGATAATGCAGGGAACCCAGAGTACTTCATATGGACCCAAATTGTGTGTTAATTCGTCAATGTGAGTGAGCGAGGGATCCCGTAAAGGAGGAATAATGCATCGGAAAAGAGATACTCGACTCCAAAAGAAAATTCTATCGTTTCCGTAGAATCGTATCTCGATTTAGAAGGACAATGCAGGGAACCCAGGGTATTTCATATGGACGAAAATTGTGTGTTAATTCGTCAATGTGAGGAAGCGAAAGATGCAGTAAGGGAGGAATAATGCGTCGGAAAAGAGATACTCGACTCCGAAAAGAAAATCGTATCGTTTCCGCAGAAACGTATCTCGATTTGGAAGGAGATGACAGTGTACCCACAGTTTCTCATATGGACGCAAATTGTGTGTTAATTCGTCCTTGTGAGTGAGCGAGGGATGCAGTAAAGGAGGAATAATGCATCGGAAAAGAGGTACTCGACTCCCAACAGAATATCGTATTGTTTCCGTAGAAACGTATCTCGAATTAGGAGGACAATGCAGGGAACCCAGGGTAATTCATATGGACGCAAATTGTGTGTTAATTCGACAATGTGGGGGAGCGAGGGATGCAGTAAAGCAGGAATAATGCATCGGAAAAGAGATACTCGACTCCCAAAAGAAAATCCTATCGATTCCGTAGAAACGGATCTCGATTTAGAAGGACAATGCTGGGAACACAGAGTATTTCATATGGACGCAAATTATGTGTTAATTTGTCAATGTGAGGGAGCGAGGGATGCAGTAAAGGAGGAATAATGCATCGGAAAAGAGATACTCGACTCCCAAAAGAAAATCCTATCGTTTCCGTAGAAACGTATCTCGATTTAGAAGGATAATGCAGGGAACCCAGAGTAATTCATATGGACGCAAATTATGTGTTAATTTGTCAATGTGAGGGAGCGAGGGATGCAGTAAAGGAGGAATAATGCATCGGAAAAGAGATACTCGACACTAAAAGAAAATTCTATCGTTTCCGTAGAAACGTATCTCGATTTAGAAGGACAATGCAGGGAACCCAGAGTATTTCATATGGACCCTAATTGTGTGTTAATTTGTCAATGTGAGGGACCGAGTGATGCATTAAAGAGGGAATAATGCATCGGAAAGGAGATACTCGACTCCCGAAAGAAACTCCTATCGTTTCCGTAGAAACGTATCTCGATTTAGAAGGACAATGCAGGGAACCCAGGGTATTTCGTATGGACGCAAATTGTGTGTTAATTCGTCAATGTGAGGGAGCGAAGGATGCAGTAAGGGAGGAATAATGCATCGGAAAAGAGATACTCGACTCCCAAAAGAAAATCGTATCGTTTCCGTAGAAACGTATCTCGATTTGGAAGGAGATGACAGTGTACCCAGAGTTTTTCATATGGACCCAAATTGTGTGTTAATTCGTCAACGTGAGGGAGCGACTGATGCATTATGGAAGGAATAATGCATCGGAAAGGAGATACTCGACTCCCGAAAGAAACTCCTATCTTTTCCGTAGAAACGTATCTCGATTTAGAAGGACAATGCAGGGAACACAGAGTATTTCATATGGACGAAAATTGTGTGTTAATTCGTCAATACGAGGGAGCGAGGGATGCAGTAAAGGAGGAATAATTCATCAAAGAAGAGATACTCGACTCCGAAAAGAAAATCCTATCGTTTCCGTAGAAACGTATCTCGATTTAGAAGGACAATGCAGGGAACCCAGAGTATTTCATATGGACGCTAATTGTGTGTTAATTTGTCAATGTGAGGGAGCGAGGGATGCAGTAAATGAGGAATAATGCATCGGAAGAGAGATACTTGACTCCCAAAAGAAAATCCTATTGCTTCCGTAGAAACGTATCTCGATATGGAAGGACAATGCAGGGAACCCAGGGTATTTCATATGGACGCAAATTGTGTGTTAATTCGTCAATGTGGGGGAGCGAGGGATGCAGTAAAGGAGGAAAAATGCATCGGAAAAGAGATACTCGACTCCGAAAAGAAAATCCTATCGTTTCCGTAGAAACGTATCTCGATTTAGGAGGACAATGCAGGGAACCCAGAGTATTTCATATGGACGCAAATTGTGTGTTAATTCGTCAATGTGAGGGAGCGAGGGATGCAGTAAAGGAGGAATAATGCATCGGAAAAGAGATACTCGACTCCCAAAAGAAAACCCTATCGTTTCCGTAGAAACGTATCTCGATTTAGAAGGACAATGCGGGGAACCCAGAGTATTTCATATGAACGCAAATTATGTGTTAATTCGTCAATGTGGGTGAGCGAAGGGTTGCAGTAAAGGAGGAATAATGCATCGGAAAAGAGATACTCGACTCCCAAAAGAAAATCCTATTGTTTCCGTAGAAACGTATCTCGAGTGAGAAGGACAATGCAGGGAACGCAGGGTATTTCATATGGACGCAAATTGTGTGTTAATTCGTCAATGTGAGGGAGCGAAGGATGCAGTAAGTGAGGAATAATGCATCGGAAAAGAGATACTCGACGCCCAAAAGAAAATCCTATCGTTTCCGTAGAAACGTTCTCGATTTGGAAAGACAATGCAGGGAACCCAGAGTACTTCATATGGACGCAAATTGTGTGTTAATTCGTCAATGTGAGTGAGCGAGGGATCCCGTAAAGGTGGAATAATGCATCGGAAAAGACATACTCGACTCCAAAAGAAAATTATATCGTTTCCGTAGAAACGTATCTCGATTTAGAAGGACAATGCCGGGAACCCAGAGTATTTCATATGGATGCAAATTGTGTGTTAATTCGTCAATGTGAGGAAGCGAGGGATACAGTAAGGGAAGAATAATGCATCGGAAAAGAGATACTCGACTCCAAAAAGAAAATCCTATTGTTTCCATAGAAACGTATCTCGATTTAGAAGGACAATGCAGGGAACCCAGGGTATTTCATATGGACGCAAATTGTGTATTAATTATTCAATGTGAGGGAGCGAAGGATGCAGTAAAGGAGGAATAATGCATCGGAAAAGAGATACTCGACTCCCAAAAGAAAATCCTATCGTTTCCGTAGAAACATATCTCGATTTAAACGGACAATGCAAGGAAACAAGTGTATTTCATATGGACGCAAATTGTGTGTTAATTTGTCAATGTGAGGGAGCGAGGGATGCAGTAAAGGAGGAATAATGCATCGGAAAAGAGATACTCGACTCCCAAAAGAATATCCTTTCGTTTCCATAGAAACGTATCTCGAATTAGGAGGACAATGCAGGGAACCCAGGGTAATTCATATGGACGCAAATTGTGTGTTAATTCGTCAATGTGGGGGAGCGAGAGATGCAGTAAAGCAGGAATATTGCATCGGAAAAGAGATACTCGACTCCCAAAAGAAAATCCTATCGTTTTCGTAGAAACATATCTCGATTTAGAAGGACAATGCAGGGAACCCAGAGTATTTCATATGGACGCAAATTGTGTGTTAATTTGTCAATGTGAGGGAGCGAGGAATGCAGTAAAGGAGGAATAATGCATCGGAAAAGAGATACTCGACTCCCAAAAGAAATCCTATCGTTTCCGTAGAAACGTATCTCGATTTAGATGGATAATGCAGGGAACCCAGAGTACTTCATATGGACCCAAATTGTGTGTTAATTCGTCAATGTGAGTGAGCGAGGGATCCCGTAAAGGAGGAATAATGCATCGGAAAAGAGATACTCGACTCCAAAAGAAAATTCTATCGTTTCCGTAGAAACGTATCTCGATATAGAAGGACAATGCAGGGAACCCAGAGTATTTCATATGGACGCAAATTGTGTGTTAATTCGTCAATGTGAGGGAGCGAGCGATACAGTAAAGGAAGAATAATGCATCGGAAAAGAGATACTCGACTCCAAAAAGAAAATCCTATCATACCCGTAGAAACGTATGTTGATTTAGAAGGAGATGACAGGAAACCCAGAGTATTTCATATGGACCCAAGTTGTGTGTTAATTCGACAATGTGAGGGAGCGAGGGATGCAGTAAAGAAATAATAATTCATCGGAATAGAGATACTCGACTCCCAAAAGAAAATCCTATCGTTTCCGTAGAAACGTATCTCGATTTAGAAGGACAATGCAGGGAACCCAGGGTATTTCATATGGACGCAAATTGTGTGTTAATTCGTCAATGTGAGGCAGCGAAAGATGCAGTAAGGGAGGAATAATGCATCGGAAAAGAGATACTCGACTCCCAAAAGAAAATCGTATCGTTGCCGAAGAAACGTATCTCGATTTGGAAGGAGATGACAGTGTACCCACAGTTTTTCATATGGACGCAAATTGTGTGTTAATTCGTCCTTGTGAGTGAGCGAGGGATGCAGTAAAGCAGGAATAATGCATCGGAAAAGAGATACTCGACTCCCAAAAGAATATCCTATCGTTTCCGTAGAAACGTATCTCGAATTAGGAGGACAATGCAGGGAACCCAGGGTAGTTCATATGGACGTAAATTGTGTGTTAATTCGTCAATGTGGGAGAGCGAGGGATGCAGTAAAGCAGGAATAATGCATCGGAAAAGAGATACTCGACTCCCAAAAGAAACTCCTATCGTTTCCGTAGAAACGTATCTCGATTTAGAAGGACAATGCAGGGAACCCAGGGTATTTCATATGGACGCAAATTGTGTGTTAATTCGTCAATGTGAGGCAGCGAAAGATGCAGTAAGGGAGGAATAATGCATCGGAAAAGAGATACCCGACTCCCAAAAGAAAATCCTATCGTTTCCGTAGAAACGGATCTCGATTTAGAAGGACAATAGTGGGAACCCAGAGTATTTCATATGGACGCAAATTATGTGTTAATTTGTCCTTGTGAGGGAGCGAGGGATGCAGTAAAGGAGGAATAATGCATCGGAAAAGAGATACTCGACTCCCAAAAGAAAATCCTATCGTTTCCGTAGAAACGTATCTCGATTTAGAAGCATAATGCAGGGAACCCAGAGTACTTCATATGGACGCAAATTTTGTGTTAATTCGTCAATGTGAGTGAGCGAGGGATCCCGTAAAGGAGGAATAATGCAACGGAAAAGAGATACTCGACACCAAAAGAAAATTCTATCGTTTCCGTAGAAACCTATCTCGATATACAAGGACAATGCAGAGAACCCAGAGTATTTCATATGGACGCAAAATGTGTGTTAATTCGTCAATGTGAGGGAGCGAAAGATGCAGTAAGGGAGGAATAATGCATCGGAAAAGAGATACTCGACTCCCAAAATAAAATCCTATCGTTTCCGTAGAAACGTATCTCGATTTAGGAGGACAATGCAGGGAACACAGAGTATTTCATATGGACGCAAATTGTGTGTTAATTTGTCAATGTGAGGGAGCGAGGGATGCAGTAAAGGAGGAATAATGCATCGGAAAAGAGATACTCGACTCCCAAAAGAAAATCCTATCGTTTCCGTAGAAACGTATCTCGATTTAGGAGGACAATGCAGGGAACCCAGAGTATTTCATATGGACGCAAATTGTGTGTTAATTCGTCAATGTGGGTGAGCGAGGGATGCAGTAAAGGAGGAATAATGCATCGGAAAAGAGATACTCGACTCCCAAAAGAAAATCCTGTTGTTTCCGTAGAAACGTTCTCGATTTGGAAAGACAATGCAGGGAATCCAGAGTACTTCATATGGACGCAAATTGTGTGTTAATTCGTCAATGTGAGTGAGCGAGGGATCCCGTAAAGGAGGAATAATGCATCGGAAAAGAGATACTCGAATCCAAAAGAAAATTATATCGTTTCCGTAGAAACGTATCTCGATTTAAGAGGACAATGCAGGGAACCCAGAGTATTTCATATGGACGCAAATTGTGTGTTAATTCGTCAATGTAAGGGAGCGAGGGATACTGTAAGGGAAGAATAATGCATCGGAAAAGAGATACTCGACTCCAAAAAGAAAATCCTATTGTTTCCATAGAAACGTATCTCGATTTAGAAGGACAATGCAGGGAACCCAGGGTATTTCATATGGACGCAAATTGTGTATTAATTCGTCAATGTGAGGGAGCGAAGGATGCAGTAAAGGAGGAATAATGCATCGGAAAAGAGATACTCGACTCCCAAAAGAAAATCCTATCGTTTCCGTAGAAACATATCTCGATTTAAACGGACAATGCAAGGAAACAAGAGTATTTCATATGGACGCAAATTGTGTGTTAATTTGTCAATGTGAGGGAGCAAGGGATGCAGTAAAGGAGGAATAATGCATCGGAAGAGAGATACTCGACTCCCAAAAGAAAATCTTATTGCTTCCGCAGAAACGTATCTCGATTTAGAAGGACAATGCAGCGAACCCAGGGTATTTCAAATGGACGCAAATTGTTGTGTTAATTTGTCAATGTGAGGGAGCGAGGGATGCAGTAAAGGAGGAATAATGCATCGGAAAAGAGATACTCGACTCCCAAAAGAATATCCTTTCGTTTCCATAGAAACGTATCTCGAATTAGGAGGATAATGCACGGAACCCAGGGTAATTCATATGGACGCAAATTGAGTGTTAATTCGTCAATGTGGGGGAGCGAGGGATGCAGTAAAGCAGGAATATTGCATCGGAAAAGAGATACTCGACTCCCAAAAGAAAATCCTATCGTTTTCGTCGAAACGTATCTCGATTTAGAAGGACAATGCAGGGAACCCAGAGTATTTCATATGATCGCAAATTGTGTGTTAATTTGTCAATGTGAGGGAGCGAGGTATGCAGTAAAGGAGGAATAATGCATCGGAAAAGAGATACTCGACTCCCAAAAGAAAATCCTATCGTTTCCGTAGAAACGTATCTCGATTTAGACGGATAATGCAGGGAACCCAGAGGACTTCATATGGACCCAAATTGTGTGTTAATTCGTCAATGTGAGTGAGCGAGGGATCCCGCAAAGGAGGAATAATGCATCGGAAAAGAGATACTCGACTCCGAAAAGAAAATCGTATCGTTTCCGTAGAAACGTATCTCGATTTGGAAGGAGATGACAGTGTACCCACAGTTTCTCCTATGGACGCAAATTGTGTGTTAATTCGTCCTTGTGAGTGAGCGAGGGATGCAGTAAAGGAGGAATAATGCATCGGAAAAGAGATACTCGACTCCCAACAGAATATCGTATTGTTTCCGTAGAATCGTATCTCGAATTAGGAGGACAATGCAGGGAACCCAGGGTAATTCATATGGACGCAAATTGTGTGTTAATTCGACAATGTGGGGGAGCGAGGGATGCAGTAAAGCAGGAATAATGCATCGGAAAAGAGATACTCGACTCCCAAAAGAAAATCCTATCGATTCCGTAGAAACGGATCTCGATTTAGAAGGACAATGCTGGGAACCCAGAGTATTTCATATGGACGCAAATTATGTGTTAATTTGTCAATGTGAGGGAGCGAGGGATGCAGTAAAGGAGGAATAATGCATCGGAAAAGAGATACTCGACTCCCAAAAGAAAATCCTATCGTTTCCGTAGAAACGTATCTCGATTTAGAAGGATAATGCAGGGAACCCAGAGTAATTCATATGGACGCAAATTATGTGTTAATTTGTCAATGTGAGGGAGCGAGGGATGCAGTAAAGGAGGAATAATGCATCGGAAAAGAGATACTCGACACCAAAAGAAAATTCTATCGTTTCCGTAGAAACGTATCTCGATTTAGAAGGACAATGCAGGGAACCCAGAGTATTTCATATGGACCCTAATTGTGTGTTAATTTGTCAATGTGAGGGACCGAGTGATGCATTAAAGAAGGAATAATGCATCGGAAAGGAGATACTCGACTCCCGAAAGAAACTCCTATCGTTTCCGTAGAAACGTATCTCGATTTAGAAGGACAATGCAGGGAACCCAGGGTATTTCGTATGGACGCAAATTGTGTGTTAATTCGTCAATGTGAGGGAGCGAAGGATGCAGTAAGGGAGGAATAATGCATCGGAAAAGAGATACTCGACTCCCAAAAGAAAATCGTATCGTTTCCGTAGAAACGTGTCTCGATTTGGAAGGAGATGACAGTGTACCCAGAGTTTTTCATATGGACCCAAATTGTGTGTTAATTCGTCAATGTGAGGGAGCGACTCATGCATTATAGAAGGAATAATGCATCGGAAAGGAGATACTCGACTCCCGAAAGAAACTCCTATCTTTTCCGTAGAAACGTATCTCGATTTAGAAGGACAATGCAGGGAACACAGAGTATTTCATATGGACGCTAATTGTGTGTTAATTTGTCAATGTGAGGGAGCGAGGGATGTAGTAAATGAGGAATAATGCATCGGAAGAGAGATACTTGACTCCCAAAAGAAAATCCTATTGCTTCCGTAGAAACGTATCTCGATTTGGAAGGACAATGCAGGGAACCCAGGGTATTTCATATGGACGCAAATTGTGTGTTAATTCGTCAATGTGGGGGAGCGAGGGATGCAGTAAAGGAGGAATAATGCATCGGAAAAGAGATACTCGACTCCCAAAAGAAAATCCTATCGTTTCCGTAGAAACGCATCTCGATTTAGGAGGACAATGCAGGGAACCCAGAGTATTTCATATGGACGCAAATTGTGTGTTAATTCGTCAATGTGAGGGAGCGAGGGATGCAGTAAAGGAGGAATAATGCATCGGAAAAGAGATACTCGACTCCCAAAAGAAAACCCTATCGTTTCCGTAGAAACGTATCTCGATTTAGAAGGACAATGCGGGGAACCCAGAGTATTTCATATGAACGCAAATTATGTGTTAATTCGTCAATGTGGGTGAGCGAGGGATGCAGTAAAGGAGGAATAATGCATCGGAAAAGAGATACTCGACTCCCAAAAGAAAATCCTATTGTTTCCGTAGAAACGTATCTCGAGTGAGAAGGACAATGCAGGGAACGCAGGGTATTTCATATGGACGCAAATTGTGTGTTAATTCGTCAATGTGAGGGAGCGAAGGATGCAGTAAGTGAGGAATAATGCATCGGAAAAGAGATACTCGACGCCCAAAAGAAAATCCTATGGTTTCCGTAGAAACGTTCTCGATTTGGAAAGGCAATGCAGGGAACCCAGAGTACTTCATATGGACGCAAATTGTGTGTTAATTCGTCAATGTGAGTGAGCGAGGGATCCCGTAAAGGTGGAATAATGCATCGGAAAAGAGATACTCGACTCCAAAAGAAAATTATATCGTTTCCGTAGAAACGTATCTCGATATAGAAGGACAATGCCGGGAACCCAGGGTATTTCATATGGATGCAAATTGTGTGTTAATTCGTCAATGTGAGGGAGCGAGGGATACAGTAAGGGAAGAATAATGCATCGGAAAAGAGATACTCGACTCCAAAAAGAAAATCCTATTGTTTCCATAGAAACGTATCTCGATTTAGAAGGACAATGCAGGGAACCCAGGGTATTTCATATGGACGCAAATTGTGTATTAATTCTTCAATGTGAGGGAGCGAAGGATGCAGTAAAGGAGGAATAATGCATCGGAAAAGAGATACTCGACTCCCAAAAGAAAATCCTATCGTTTCCGTAGAAACATATCTCGATTTAAACGGACAATGCAAGGAAACAAGAGTGTTTCATATGGACGCAAATTGTGTGTTAATTTGTCAATGTGAGGGAGCGAGGGATGCAGTAAAGGAGGAATAATGCATCGGAAAAGAGATACTCAACTCCCAAAAGAATATCCTTTCGTTTCCATAGAAACGTATCTCGAATTAGGAGGACAATGCAGGGAACCCAGGGTAATTCATATGGACGCAAATTGTGTGTTAATTCGTCAATGTGAGGGAGCGAGCGATACAGTAAAGGAAGAATAATGCATCGGAAAAGAGATACTCGACTCCAAAAAGAAAATCCTATCATACCCGTAGAAACGTATGTTGATTTAGAAGGAGATGACAGGAAACCCAGAGTATTTCATATGGACCCAAGTTGTGTGTTAATTCGACAATGTGAGGGACTCCCAAAAGAAAATCGTATCGTTGCCGAAGAAACGTATCTCGATTTGGAAGGAGATGACAGTGTACCCACAGTTTTTCATATGGACCTAAATTGTGTGTTAATTCGTCCTTGTGAGTGAGCGAGGGATGCAGTAAAGCAGGAATAATGCATCGGAAAAGAGATACTCGACTCCCAAAAGAATATCCTGTCGTTTCCGTAGAAACGTATCTCGAATTAGGAGGACAATGCAGGGAACCCAGGGTAGTTCATATGGACGTAAATTGTGTGTTAATTCGTCAATGTGGGAGAGCGAGGGATGCAGTAAAGCAGGAATAATGCATCGGAAAAGAGATACTCGACTCCCAAAAGAAACTCCTATCGTTTCCGTAGAAACGTATCTCGATTTAGAAGGACAATGCAGGGAACCCAGGGTATTTCATATGGACGCAAATTGTGTGTTAATTCGTCAATGTGAGGCAGCGAAAGATGCAGTAAGGGAGGAATAATGCATCGGAAAAGAGATACTCGACTCCCAAAAGAAAATCCTATCGTTTCCGTAGAAACGGATCTCGATTTAGAAGGACAATAGTGGGAACCCAGAGTATTTCATATGGACGCAAATTATGTGTTAATTTGTCCTTGTGAGGGAGCGAGGGATGCAGTAAAGGAGGAATAATGCATCGGAAAAGAGATACTGGACTCCCAAAAGAAAATCCTATCGTTTCCGTAGAAACGTATCTCGATTTAGAAGGATAATGCAGGGAACCCAGAGTACTTCATATGGACGCAAATTTTGTGTTAATTCGTCAATGTGAGTGAGCGAGGGATCCCGTAAAGGAGGAATAATGCAACGGAAAAGAGATACTCGACACCAAAAGAAAATTCTATCGTTTCCGTAGAAACCTATCTCGATATACAAGGACAATGCAGAGAACCCAGAGTATTTCATATGGACGCAAATTGTGTGTTAATTCGTCAATGTGAGGGAGCGAAAGATGCAGTAAGGGAGGAATAATGCATCGGAAAAGAGATACTCGACTCCCAAAATAAAATCCTATCGTTTCCGTAGAAACGTATCTCGATTTAGGAGGACAATGCAGGGAACACAGAGTATTTCATATGGACGCAAATTGTGTGTTAATTTGTCAATGTGAGGGAGCGAGGGATGCAGTAAAGGAGGAATAATGCATCGGAAAAGAGATACTCGACTCCCAAAAGAAAATCCTATCGTTTCCGTAGAAACGTATCTCGATTTAGGAGGACAATGCAGGGAACCCAGAGTATTTCATATGGACGCAAATTGTGTGTTAATTCGTCAATGTGGGTGAGCGAGGGATGCAGTAAAGGAGGAATAATGCATAGGAAAAGAGATACTCGACTCCCAAAAGAAAATCCTATTGTTTCCGTAGAAACGTTCTCGATTTGGAAAGACAATGCAGGGAATCCAGAGTACTTCATATGGACGCAAATTGTGTGTTAATTCGTCAATGTGAGTGAGAGAGGGATCCCGTAAAGGAGGAATAATGCATCGGAAAAGAGATACTCGAATCCAAAAGAAAATTTTATCGTTTCCGTAGAAACGTATCTCGATTTAAGAGGACAATGCAGGGAACCCAGAGTATTTCATATGGACGCAAATTGTGTGTTAATTCGTCAATGTAAGGGAGCGAGGGATACAGTAAGGGAAGAATAATGCATCGGAAAAGAGATACTCAACTCCAAAAAGAAAATCCTATTGTTTCCATAGAAACGTATCTCGATTTAGAAGGACAATGCAGGGAACCCAGGGTATTTCATATGGACGCAAATTGTGTATTAATTCGTCAATGTGAGGGAGCGAAGGATGCAGTAAAGGAGGAATAATGCATCGGAAAAGAGATACTCGACTCCCAAAAGAAAATCATATCGTTTCCGTAGAAACATATCTCGATTTAAACGGACAATGCAAGGAAACAAGAGTATTTCATATGGACGCAAATTGTGTGTTAATTTGTCAATGTGAGGGAGCAAGGGATGCAGTAAAGGAGGAATAATGCATCGGAAGAGAGATACTCGACTCCCAAAAGAAAATCTTATTGCTTCCGCAGAAACGTATCTCGATTTAGAAGGACAATGCAGGGAACCCAGGGTATTTCAAATGGACGCAAATTGTTGTGTTAATTTGTCAATGTGAGGGAGCGAGGGATGCAGTAAAGGAGGAATAATGCATCGGAAAAGAGATACTCGACTCCCAAAAGAATATCCTTTCGTTTCCATAGAAACGTATCTCGAATTAGGAGGATAATGCACGGAACCCAGGGTAATTCATATGGACGCAAATTGTGTGTTAATTCGTCAATGTGGGGGAGCGAGGGATGCAGTAAAGCAGGAATATTGCATCGGAAAAGAGATACTCGACTCCCAAAAGAAAATCCTATCGTTTTCGTCGAAACGTATCTCGATTTAGAAGGACAATGCAGGGAACCCAGAGTATTTCATATGATCGCAAATTGTGTGTTAATTTGTCAATGTGAGGGAGCGAGGTATGCAGTAAAGGAGGAATAATGCATCGGAAAAGAGATACTCGACTCCCAAAAGAAAATCCTATCGTTTCCGTAGAAACGTATCTCGATTTAGATGGATAATGCAGGGAACCCAGAGGACTTCATATGGACCCAAATTGTGTGTTAATTCGTCAATGTGAGTGAGCGAGGGATCCCGCAAAGGAGGAATAATGCATCGGAAAAGAGATACTCCACTGCGAAAAGAAAATCGTATCGTTTCCGTAGAAACGTATCTCGATTTGGAAGGAGATGACAGTGTACCCACAGTTTCTCATATGGACGCAAATTGTGTGTTAATTCGTCCTTGTGAGTGAGCGAGGGATGCAGTAAAGGAGGAATAATGCATCGGAAAAGAGATACTCGACTCCCAACAGAATATCGTATTGTTTCCGTAGAAACGTATCTCGAATTAAGAGGACAATGCAGGGAACCCAGGGTAATTCATATGGACGCAAATTGTGTGTTAATTCGACAATGTGGGGGAGCGAGGGATGCAGTAAAGCAGAAATAATGCATCGGAAAAGAGATACTCGACTCCCAAAAGAAAATCCTATCGATTCCGTAGAAACGGATCTCGATTTAGAAGGACAATGCTGGGAACCCAGAGTATTTCATATGGACGCAAATTATGTGTTAATTTGTCAATGTGAGGGAGCGAGGGATGCAGTAAAGGAGGAATAATGCATCGGAAAAGAGATACTCGACTCCCAAAAGAAAATCCTATCGTTTCCGTAGAAACGTATCTCGATTTAGAAGGATAATGCAGGGAACCCAGAGTAATTCATATGGACGCAAATTATGTGTTAATTTAACAATGTGAGGGAGCGAGGGATGCAGTAAAGGATAAATAATGCATCGGAAAAGAGATACTCGACACCAAAAGAAAATTCTATCGTTTCCGTAGAAACGTATCTCGATTTAGAAGGACAATGCAGGGAACCCAGAGTATTTCATATGGACCCTAATTGTGTGTTAATTCGTCAATGTGAGGGACCGAGTGATGCATTAAAGAAGGAATAATGCATCGGAAAGGAGATACTCGACTCCCGAAAGAAACTCCTATCGTTTCCGTAGAAACGTATCTCGATTTAGAAGGACAATGCAGGGAACCAAGGGTATTTCGTATGGACGCAAATTGTGTGTTAATTCGTCAATGTGAGGGAGCGAAGGATGCAGTAAGGGAGGAATAATGCATCGGAAAAGAGATACTCGACTCCCAAAAGAAAATCGTATCGTTTCCGTAGAAACGTATCTCGATTTGGAAGGAGATGACAGTGTACCCAGAGTTTTTCATATGGACCCAAATTGTGTGTTAATTCGTCAATGTGAGGGAGCGACTGATGCATTAAAGAAGGAATAATGCATCGGAAAGGAGATACTCGACTCCCGAAAGAAACTCCTATCGTTTCCGTAGAAACGTATCTCGATTTAGGAGGACAATGCAGGGAACCCAGAGTATTTCATATGGACGCAAATTGGGTGTTAATTCGTCAATGTGAGGGAGCGAGGGATGCAGTAAAGGAGGAATAATGCATCGGAAAAGAGATACTCGACTCCCAAAAGAAAACCCTATCGTTTCCGTAGAAACGTATCTCGATTTAGAAGGACAATGCGGGGAACCCAGAGTATTTAATATGAACGCAAATTATGTGTTAATTCGTCAATGTGGGTGAGCGAGGGATGCAGTAAAGGAGGAATAATGCATCGGAAAAGAGATACTCGATTCCCAAAAGAAAATCCTATTGTTTCCGTAGAAACGTATCTCGAGTTAGAAGGACAATGCAGGGAACGCAGGGTATTTCATATGGACGCAAATTGTGTGTTAATTCGTCAATGTGAGGGAGCGAAGGATGCAGTAAGTGAGGAATAATGCATCGGAAAAGAGATACTCGACGCCCAAAAGAAAATCCTATCGTTTCCGTAGAAACGTTCTCGATTTGGAAAGACAATGCAGGGAACCCAGAGTACTTCATATGGACGCAAATTGTGTGTTAATTCGTCAATGTGAGTGAGCGAGGGATCCCGTAAAGGTGGAATAATGCATCGGAAAAGAGATACTAGACTCCAAAAGAAAATTATATCGTTTCCGTAGAAACGTATCTCGATTTAGAAGGACAATGCAGGGAACCCAGAGTATTTCATATGGATGCAAATTGTGTGTTAATTCGTCAATGTGAGGGAGCGAGGGATACAGTAAGGGAAGAATAATGCATCGGAAAAGAGATACTCCACTCCAAAAAGAAAATCCTATTGTTTCCATAGAAACGTATCTCGATTTAGAAGGACAATGCAGGGAACCCAGGGTATTTCATATGGACGCAAATTGTGTATTAATTCTTCAATGTGAGGGAGCGAAGGATGCAGTAAAGGAGGAATAATGCATCGGAAAAGAGATACTCGACTCCCAAAACAAAATCCTATCGTTTCCGTAGAAACATATCTCGATTTAAACGGACAATGCAAGGAAACAAGAGTATTTCATATGGACGCAAATTGAGTGTTAATTTGTCAATGTGAGGGAGCGAGGGATGCAGTAAAGGAGGAATAATGCATCGGAAAAGAGATACTCGACTCCCAAAAGAATATCCTTTCGTTTCCATAGAAACGTATCTCGAATTAGGAGGACAATGCAGGGAACCCAGGGTAATTCATATGGACGCAAATTGTGTGTTAATTCATCAATGTGGGGGAGCGAGGGATGCAGTAAAGCAGGAATATTGCATCGGAAAAGAGATACTCGACTCCCAAAAGAAAATCCTATCGTTTTCGTAGAAACATATCTCGATTTAGAAGGACAATGCAGGGAACCCAGAGTATTTCATATGGACGCAAATTGTGTGTTAATTTGTCAATGTGAGGGAGCAAGGGATGCAGTAAAGGAGGAATAATGCATCGGAAGAGAGATACTCGACTCCCAAAAGAAAATCTTATTGCTTCCGCAGAAACGTATCTCGATTTAGAAGGACAATGCAGGGAACCCAGGGTATTTCAAATGGACGCAAATTGTTGTGTTAATTTGTCAATGTCAGGGAGCGAGGGATGCAGTAAAGGAGGAATAATGCATCGGAAATGAGATACTCGACTCCCAAAAGAATATCCTTTCGTTTCCATAGAAACGTATCTCGAATTAGGAGGACAATGCACGGAACGCAGGGTAATTCATATGGACGCAAATTGTGTGTTAATTCGTCAATGTGGGGGAGCGAGGGATGCAGTAAAGCAGGAATATTGCATCGGAAAAGAGATACTCGACTCCCAAAAGAAAATCCTATTGCTTCCGTAGAAACGTATCTCGATTTAGAAGGACAATGCAGGGAACCCAGAGTATTTCATATGATCGCAAATTGTGTGTTAATTTGTCAATGTGAGGGAGCGAGGTATGCAGTAAAGGAGGAATAATGCATCGGAGAAGAGATACTCGACTCCCAAAAGAAAATCCTATCGTTTCCGTAGAAACGTATCTCGATTTAGATGGATAATGCAGGGAACCCAGAGTACTTCATATGGACCGAAATTGTGTGTTAATTCGTCAATGTGAGTGAGCGAGGGATCCCGTAAAGGAGAAATAATGCATCGG
Organism: Schistocerca nitens; assembly: GCF_023898315.1. Taxonomy (NCBI): domain Eukaryota; kingdom Metazoa; phylum Arthropoda; class Insecta; order Orthoptera; family Acrididae; genus Schistocerca; species Schistocerca nitens. Next base: position 36,301,157 of record NC_064618.1, on the reverse strand, counting down.
AAAAGAGATACTCGAATCCGAAAAGAAAATCGTATCGTTTCCGTAGAAACGTATCTCGATTTGGAAGGAGATGACAGTGTACCCACAGTTTCTCATATGGACGCAAATTGTGTGTTAATTCGTCCTTGTGAGTGAGCGAGGGATGCAGTAAAGGAGGAATAATGCATCGGAAAAGAGATACTCGACTCCCAACAGAATATCGTATTGTTTCCGTAGAAACGTATCTCGAATTAGGAGGACAATGCAGGGAACCCAGGGTAATTCATATGGACGCAAATTGTGTGTTAATTCGACAATGTAGGGGAGCGAGGGATGCAGTAAAGCAGGAATAATGCATCGGAAAAGAGATACTCGACTCCCAAAAGAAAATCCTATCGATTCCGTAGAAACGGATCTCGATTTAGAAGGACAATGCTGGGAACCCAGAGTATTTCATATGGACGCAAATTATGTGTTAATTTGTCAATGTGAGGGAGCGAGGGATGCAGTAAAGGAGGAATAATGCATGGGAAAAGAGATACTCGACTCCCAAAAGAAAATCCTATCGTTTCCGTAGAAACGTATCTCGATTTAGAAGGATAATGCAGGGAACCCAGAGTAATTCATATGGACGCAAATTATGTGTTAATTTGTCAATGTGAGGGAGCGAGGGATGCAGTAAAGGAGGAATAATGCATCGGAAAAGAGATACTCGACACCAAAAGAAAATTCTATCGTTTCCGTAGAAACGTATCTCGATTTAGAAGGACAATGCAGGGAACCCAGAGTATTTCATATGGACCCTAATTGTGTGTTAATTCGTCAATGTGAGGGACCGAGTGATGCATTAAAGAAGGAATAATGCATCGGAAAGGAGATACTCGACTCCCGAAAGAAACTCCTATCGTTTCCGTAGAAACGTATCTCGATTTAGAAGGACAATGCAGGGAACCCAGGGTATTTCGTATGGACGCAAATTGTGTGTTAATTCGTCAATGTGAGGGAGCGAAGGATGCAGTAAGGGAGGAATAATGCATCGGAAAAGAGATACTCGACTCCCAAAAGAAAATCGTATCGTTTCCGTAGAAACGTATCTCGATTTGGAAGGAGATGACAGTGTACCCAGAGTTTTTCATATGGACCCAAATTGTGTGTTAATTCGTCAATGTGAGGGAGCGACTGATGCATTAAAGAAGGAATAATGCATCGGAAAGGAGATACTCGACTCCCGAAAGAAACTCCTATCGTTTCCGTAGAAACGTATCTCGATTTAGAAGGACAATGCAGGGAACACAGAGTATTTCATATGGACGAAAATTGTGTGTTAATTCGTCAATGCGAGGGAGCGAGGGATGCAGTAAAGGAGGAATAATTCATCAAAGAAGAGATACTCGACTCCGAAAAGAAAATCCTATCGTTTCCGTAGAAACGTATCTCGATTTAGAAGGACAATGCAGGGAACCCAGAGTATTTCATATGGACGCTAATTGTGTGTTAATTTGTCAATGTGAGGGAGCGAGGGATGCAGTAAATGAGGAATAATGCATCGGAAGGAATATACTTGACTCCCAAAAGAAAATCCTATTGCTTCCGTAGAAACGTATCTCGATATGGAAGGACAATGCAGGGAACCCAGGGTATTTCATATGGACGCAAATTGTGTGTTAATTCGTCAATGTGGGGGAGCGAGGGATGCAGTAAAGGAGGAATAATGCATCGGAAAAGAGATACTCGACTCCCAAAAGAAAATCCTATCGTTTCCGTAGAAACGTATTTCGATTTAGGAGGACAATGCAGGGAACCCAGAGTATTTCATATGGACGCAAATTGTGTGTTAATTCGTCAATGTGAGGGAGCGAGGGATGCAGTAAAGGAGGAATAATGCATCGGAAAAGAGATACTCGACTCCCAAAAGAAAACCCTATCGTTTCCGTAGAAACGTATCTCGATTTAGAAGGACAATGCGGGGAACCCAGAGTATTTAATATGAACGCAAATTATGTGTTAATTCGTCAATGTGGGTGAGCGATGGATGCAGTAAAGGAGGAATAATGCATCGGAAAAGAGATACTCGACTCCCAAAAGAAAATCCTATTGTTTCCGTAGAAACGTATCTCGAGTTAGAAGGACAATGCAGGGAACGCAGGGTATTTCATATGGACGCAAATTGTGTGTTAATTCGTCAATGTGAGGGAGCGAAGGATGCAGTAAGTGAGGAATAATGCATCGGAAAAGAGATACTCGACGCCCAAAAGAAAATCCTATCGTTTCCGTAGAAACGTTCTCGATTTGGAAAGACAATGCAGGGAACCCAGAGTACTTCATATGGACGCAAATTGTGTGTTAATTCGTCAATGTGAGTGAGCGAGGGATCCCGTAAAGGTGGAATAATGCATCGGAAAAGAGATACTAGACTCCAAAAGAAAATTATATCGTTTCCGTAGAAACGTATCTCGATTTAGAAGGACAATGCAGGGAACCCAGAGTATTTCATATGGATGCAAATTGTGTGTTAATTCGTCAATGTGAGGGAGCGAGGGATACAGTAAGGGAAGAATAATGCATCGGAAAAGAGATACTCCACTCCAAAAAGAAAATCCTATTGTTTCCATAGAAACGTATCTCGATTTAGAAGGACAATGCAGGGAACCCAGGGTATTTCATATGGACGCAAATTGTGTATTAATTCTTCAATGTGAGGGAGCGAAGGATGCAGTAAAGGAGGAATAATGCATCGGAAAAGAGATACTCGACTCCCAAAACAAAATCCTATCGTTTCCGTAGAAACATATCTCGATTTAAACGGACAATGCAAGGAAACAAGAGTATTTCATATGGACGCAAATTGAGTGTTAATTTGTCAATGTGAGGGAGCGAGGGATGCAGTAAAGGAGGAATAATGCATCGGAAAAGAGATACTCGACTCCCAAAAGAATATCCTTTCGTTTCCATAGAAACGTATCTCGAATTAGGAGGACAATGCAGGGAACCCAGGGTAATTCATATGGACGCAAATTGTGTGTTAATTCATCAATGTGGGGGAGCGAGGGATGCAGTAAAGCAGGAATATTGCATCGGAAAAGAGATACTCGACTCCCAAAAGAAAATCCTATCGTTTTCGTAGAAACATATCTCGATTTAGAAGGACAATGCAGGGAACCCAGAGTATTTCATATGGACGCAAATTGTGTGTTAATTTGTCAATGTGAGGGAGCAAGGGATGCAGTAAAGGAGGAATAATGCATCGGAAGAGAGATACTCGACTCCCAAAAGAAAATCTTATTGCTTCCGCAGAAACGTATCTCGATTTAGAAGGACAATGCAGGGAACCCAGGGTATTTCAAATGGACGCAAATTGTTGTGTTAATTTGTCAATGTCAGGGAGCGAGGGATGCAGTAAAGGAGGAATAATGCATCGGAAATGAGATACTCGACTCCCAAAAGAATATCCTTTCGTTTCCATAGAAACGTATCTCGAATTAGGAGGACAATGCACGGAACGCAGGGTAATTCATATGGACGCAAATTGTGTGTTAATTCGTCAATGTGGGGGAGCGAGGGATGCAGTAAAGCAGGAATATTGCATCGGAAAAGAGATACTCGACTCCCAAAAGAAAATCCTATTGCTTCCGTAGAAACGTATCTCGATTTAGAAGGACAATGCAGGGAACCCAGAGTATTTCATATGATCGCAAATTGTGTGTTAATTTGTCAATGTGAGGGAGCGAGGTATGCAGTAAAGGAGGAATAATGCATCGGAGAAGAGATACTCGACTCCCAAAAGAAAATCCTATCGTTTCCGTAGAAACGTATCTCGATTTAGATGGATAATGCAGGGAACCCAGAGTACTTCATATGGACCGAAATTGTGTGTTAATTCGTCAATGTGAGTGAGCGAGGGATCCCGTAAAGGAGAAATAATGCATCGGAAAAGAGATACTCGAATCCGAAAAGAAAATCGTATCGTTTCCGTAGAAACGTATCTCGATTTGGAAGGAGATGACAGTGTACCCACAGTTTCTCATATGGACGCAAATTGTGTGTTAATTCGTCCTTGTGAGTGAGCGAGGGATGCAGTAAAGGAGGAATAATGCATCGGAAAAGAGATACTCGACTCCCAACAGAATATCGTATTGTTTCCGTAGAAACGTATCTCGAATTAGGAGGACAATGCAGGGAACCCAGGGTAATTCATATGGACGCAAATTGTGTGTTAATTCGACAATGTAGGGGAGCGAGGGATGCAGTAAAGCAGGAATAATGCATCGGAAAAGAGATACTCGACTCCCAAAAGAAAATCCTATCGATTCCGTAGAAACGGATCTCGATTTAGAAGGACAATGCTGGGAACCCAGAGTATTTCATATGGACGCAAATTATGTGTTAATTTGTCAATGTGAGGGAGCGAGGGATGCAGTAAAGGAGGAATAATGCATGGGAAAAGAGATACTCGACTCCCAAAAGAAAATCCTATCGTTTCCGAAGAAACGTATCTCGATTTAGAAGGATAATGCAGGGAACCCAGAGTAATTCATATGGACGCAAATTATGTGTTAATTTGTCAATGTGAGGGAGCGAGGGATGCAGTAAAGGAGGAATAATGCATCGGAAAAGAGATACTCGACACCAAAAGAAAATTCTATCGTTTCCGTAGAAACGTATCTCGATTTAGAAGGACAATGCAGGGAACCCAGAGTATTTCATATGGACCCTAATTGTGTGTTAATTCGTCAATGTGAGGGACCGAGTGATGCATTAAAGAAGGAATAATGCATCGGAAAGGAGATACTCGACTCCCGAAAGAAACTCCTATCGTTTCCGTAGAAACGTATCTCGATTTAGAAGGACAATGCAGGGAACCCAGGGTATTTCGTATGGACGCAAATTGTGTGTTAATTCGTCAATGTGAGGGAGCGAAGGATGCAGTAAGGGAGGAATAATGCATCGGAAAAGAGATACTCGACTCCCAAAAGAAAATCGTATCGTTTCCGTAGAAACGTATCTCGATTTGGAAGGAGATGACAGTGTACCCAGAGTTTTTCATATGGACCCAAATTGTGTGTTAATTCGTCAATGTGAGGGAGCGACTGATGCATTAAAGAAGGAATAATGCATCGGAAAGGAGATACTCGACTCCCGAAAGAAACTCCTATCGTTTCCGTAGAAACGTATCTCGATTTAGAAGGACAATGCAGGGAACACAGAGTATTTCATATGGACGAAAATTGTGTGTTAATTCGTCAATGCGAGGGAGCGAGGGATGCAGTAAAGGAGGAATAATTCATCAAAGAAGAGATACTCGACTCCGAAAAGAAAATCCTATCGTTTCCGTAGAAACGTATCTCGATTTAGAAGGACAATGCAGGGAACCCAGAGTATTTCATATGGACGCTAATTGTGTGTTAATTTGTCAATGTGAGGGAGCGAGGGATGCAGTAAATGAGGAATAATGCATCGGAAGGAATATACTTGACTCCCAAAAGAAAATCCTATTGCTTCCGTAGAAACGTATCTCGATATGGAAGGACAATGCAGGGAACCCAGGGTATTTCATATGGACGCAAATTGTGTGTTAATTCGTCAATGTGGGGGAGCGAGGGATGCAGTAAAGGAGGAATAATGCATCGGAAAAGAGATACTCGACTCCCAAAAGAAAATCCTATCGTTTCCGTAGAAACGTATTTCGATTTAGGAGGACAATGCAGGGAACCCAGAGTATTTCATATGGACGCAAATTGTGTGTTAATTCGTCAATGTGAGGGAGCGAGGGATGCAGTAAAGGAGGAATAATGCATCGGAAAAGAGATACTCGACTCCCAAAAGAAAACCCTATCGTTTCCGTAGAAACGTATCTCGATTTAGAAGGACAATGCGGGGAACCCAGAGTATTTCATATGAACGCAAATTATGTGTTAATTCGTCAATGTGGGTGAGCGAGGGATGCAGTAAAGGAGGAATAATGCATCGGAAAAGAGATACTCGACTCCCAAAAGAAAATCCTATTGTTTCCGTAGAAACGTATCTCGAGTTAGAAGGACAATGCAGGGAACGCAGGGTATTTCATATGGACGCAAATTGTGTGTTAATTCGTCAATGTGAGGGAGCGAAGGATGCAGTAAGGGAGGAATAATGCATCGGAAAAGAGATACTCGACGCCCAAAAGAAAATCCTGTCGTTTCCGTAGAAACGTTCTCGATTTGGAAAGACAATGCAGGGAACCCAGAGTACTTCATATGGACGCAAATTGTGTGTTAATTCGTCAATGTGAGTGAGCGAGGGATCCCGTAAAGGTGGAATAATGCATCGGAAAAGAGATACTCGACTCCAAAAGAAAATTATATCGTTTCCGTAGAAACGTATCTCGATTTAGAAGGACAATGCAGGGAACCCAGAGTATTTCATATGGATGCAAATTGTGTGTTAATTCGTCAATGTGAGGGAGCGAGTAATACAGTAAGGGAAGAATAATGCATCGGAAAAGAGATACTCGACTCCAAAAAGAAAATCCTATCATACCCGTAGAAACGTATGTTGATTTAGAAGGAGATGACAGGAAACCCAGAGTATTTCATATGGACCCAAGTTGTGTGTTAATTCGACAATGTGAGGGAGCGAGGGATGCAGTAAAGAAATAATAATTCATCGGAATAGAGATACTCGACTCCCAAAAGAAAATCCTATCGTTTCCGTAGAAACGTATCTCGATTTAGAAGGACAATGCAGGGACCCAGGGTATTTCATATGGACGCAAATTGTGTGTTAATTCGTCAATGTGGGGCAGCGAAAGATGCAGTAAGGGAGGAATAATGCATCGGAAAAGAGATACTCGACTCCTAAAAGAAAATCGTATCGTTGCCGAAGAAACGTATCTCGATTTGGAAGGAGATGACAGTGTACCCACAGTTTTTCATATGGACGCAAATTGTGTGTTAATTCGTCCTTGTGAGTGAGCGAGGGATGCAGTAAAGGAGGAATAATGCATCGGAAAAGAGATACTCGACTCCCAAAAGAATATCCTATCGTTTCCGTAGAAACGTATCTCGAATTAGGAGGACAATGCAGGGAACCCAGGGTAGTTCATATGGACGTAAATTGTGTGTTAATTCGTCAATGTGGGAGAGCGAGGGATGCAGTTAAGCAGGAATAATGCATCGGAAAAGAGATACTCGACTCCCAAAAGAAAATCCTATCGTTTCCGTAGAAACGGATCTCGATTTAGAAGGACAATAGTGGGAACCCAGAGTATTTCATATGGACGCAAATTATGTGTTAATTTGTCCTTGTGAGGGTGCGAGGGATGCAGTAAAGGAGGAATAATGCATCGGAAAAGAGATACTCGACTCCCAAAAGAAAATCCTATCGTTTCCGTAGAAACGTATCTCGATTTAGAAGGATAATGCAGCGAACCCAGAGTACTTCATATGGACGCAAATTTTTTGTTAATTCGTCAATGTGAGTGAGCGAGGGATCCCGTAAAGGAGGAATAATGCATCGGAAAAGAGATACTCGACACCAAAAGAAAATTCTATCGTTTCCGTAGAAACCTATCTCGATATACAAGGACAATGCAGAGAACCCAGAGTATTTCATATGGACGAAAATTGTGTGTTAATTCGTCAATGTGAGGGAGCGAAAGATGCAGTAAGGGAGGAATTATGCATCGGAAAAGAGATACTCGACTCCCAAAAGAAAATCCTATCGTTTCCGTAGAAACGTATCTCGATTTAGGAGGACAATGCAGGGAACACAGAGTATTTCATATGGACGCAAATTGTGTGTTAATTTGTCAATGTGAGGGAGCGAGGGATGCAGTAAAGGAGGAATAATGCATCGGAAAAGAGATACTCGACTCCCAAAAGAAAATCCAATCGTTTCCGTAGAAACGTATCTCGATTTAGGAGGACAATGCAGGGAACCCAGAGTATTTCATATGGACGCAAATTGTGTGTTAATTCGTCAATGTGGGTGAGCGAGGGATGCAGTAAAGGAGGAATAATGCATCGGAAAAGAGATACTCGACTCCCAAAAGAAAATCCTATTGTTTCCGTAGAAACGTTCTCGATTTGGAAAGACAATGCAGGGAATCCAGAGTACTTCATATGGACGCAAATTGTGTGTTAATTCGTCAATGTGAGTGAGCGAGGGATCCCGTAAAGGAGGAATAATGCATCGGAAAAGAGATACTCGAATCCAAAAGAAAATTATATCGTTTCCGTAGTAACGTATCTCGATTTAGAAGGACAATGCAGGGAACCCAGAGTATTTCATATGGATGCAAATTGTGTGTTAATTCGTCAATGTGAGGGAGCGAGGGATACAGTAAAGGAAGAATAATTAATCGGAAAAGAGATACTCGACTCCCAAAACAAAATCCTGTTGTTTCCGTAGAAACGTATCTCGATTTAGAAGGACAATGCAGGGTACACAGGGTATTTCATATGGACGCAAATTGTGTATTAATTCGTCAATGTGAGGGAGCGAAGGATGCAGTAAGGGAGGAATAATGCATCGGAACAGAGATATTCGACTCCCAAAAGAAAATCGTATCATTTCCGTAAAAACGTATCTCGATTTAGAAGGACAATGCAGGGAAACCAGAGTATTACATATGGACGCAAATTGTGTGTTAATTCGTCAATGTGGGGAAGCGAGGGATCCCGTAAAGGAGGAATAATGCATCGGAAAAGAGATACTCGACTCCCAAAAGAAAATCCTATCGTTTCCGTAGAAACGTATCTCGATTTAGAAGGACAATGCAGGAACCCAGGGTATTTCAAATGGACGCAAATTGTTGCGTTAATTTGTCAATGTGAGGGAGCGAGGGATGCAGTAAAGGAGGAATAATACATCGGAAAAGAGATACTCGACTCCGAAAAGAAAATCCTATCGTGTCCGTAGAAACATATCTCGATTTAGAAGGACAATGCAGGGAACCCAGAGTATTTCATATGGACGCAAATTGTGTGTTAATTTGTCAATGTGAGGGAGCGAGGGATGCAGTAAAGGAGGAATAATGCATCGGAAGACAGATACTCGACTCCCAAAAGAAACTCCCATTGCTTCCGTAGAAACGTATGTCGATATAGACGGACAATGCAGGAAACCCAGGGTATTTCATATGGACGCAAATTGTGTGTTAATTTGTCAATGTGAGGGAGCGAGGGATGCAGTAAAGGAGGAATAATGCATCGGAAAAGAGATACTCGACTCCCAAAAGAAAATCCTATCGTTTCCGTAGAAACATATCTCGATTTAAAAGGACAATGCAGAGAAACAAGAGTATTTCATGTGGACGCAAATTGTGTGTTAATTTGTCAATGTGAGGGAGCAAGGGATGCAGTAAATAGGAATAATGCATCGGAAGAGAGATACTCGACTCCCCAAAGAAAATCCTATTGCTTCCGTAGAAGCGTACCTCGATTTAGAAGGTTAAATCAGGGAACCCAGGGTATTTCAAATGGACGCAAATTGTTGTGTTAATTTGTCAATGTGAGGGAGCGAGGGATGCAGTAAGTGAGGAATAATGCATCGGAAAAGAGATACTCGACGCCCAAAAGAAAATCCTATCGTTTCCGTAGAAACGTTCTCGATTTGGAAACACAATGCAGGGAACCAAGAGTACTTCATATGGACGCAAATTGTGTGTTAATTCGTCAATTGAGTGAGCGAGGGATCCCGTAAAGGAGGAATAATGCATCGGAAAAGAGATACTCGACTCCAAAAGAAAATTATATCGTTTCCGTAGAAACGTATCTCGATGTAGAAGGACAATGGAGGGAACCCAGGGTATCTCATATGGATGCAAATTGTGTGTTAATTCGTCAATGTGAGGGAGCGAGGGATACAGTAAAGGAAGAATAATGCATCGGAAAAGAGATACTCGACTCCCAAAAGAAAATCCTATTGTTTCTGTAGAAACGTATCTGGATTTAGAAGGACAATGCAGGGAACACAGGGTATTTCATATGGACGCAAATTGTGTATTAATTCGTCAATGTGAGGGAGCGAGGGATCCCGTAACGGAAGAATAATGCATCGGAAAAGAGATACTCGACTCCAAAAGAAAATCCTATTGTTTCCGTAGAAACGTATCTCGATTTAGAAGGACAATGCAGGGAACGCTGAGTATTTCATATGGTCGCAAATTGTTCGTTAATTCGTCAATGTGGGGGAGCAAGGGATGCAGTAAAGGAGGAATAATGCATCGGAAGAGAGATACACGACTCCCAAAAGAAAATAAAATTGCTTCCGTAGAAACGTATCACGATTTAGAAGGACAATGCAGGGAACTCAGGGTATTTCAAATGGACGCAAATTGTTGCGTCAATTTGTCAATGTGAGGGAGCGAGGGATGCTGTAATGGAGGAACAATGCATCGGAAAAGAGATACTCGACTCCGAAAAGAAAATCCTATCGTGTCCGTAGAAACGTATCTCGATTTGGAAGGACAATGCAGGGAACCCAGAGTATTTCATATGGACGGAAATTGTGTGTTAATTTGTCAATGTGACGGAGCGAGGGATGCAGTAAAGGACGAATAATGCATCGGAAGAGAGATACTCGACGCCCAAAAGAAAATCCTATTGCTTCCGTAGAAACGTATCTCGATATAGAAGGACAATGCAGGGAAACCAGGGTATTTCATATGGACGCAAATTGTGTGTTAATTTGTCAATGTGAGGGAGCGAGGGATGCAGTAAAGGAGGAATAATGCATCGGAAAAGAGATACTCGACTCCCAAAAGAAAATCCTATCGTTTCCGTAGAAACATATCTCGATTTAAACGGACAATGCAAGGAAACAAGAGTATTTCATATGGACGCAAATTGTGTGTTAATTTGTCAATGTGAGGGAGCAAGGGATGCAGTTAAGGAGGAATAATGCATCGGAAGAGAGATACTCGACTCCCAAAAGCAAAATCCTATTGCTTCCGTAGAAACGTATCTCGATTTAGAAGGACAATGCAGGGAACCCAGAGTATTTCATATGGACGCAAATTATGTGTTAATTCGTCAATGTGGGGAAGCGAGGGATCCCGTAAAGGAGGTATAATGCATCGGAAAAGAGATACTCGACACCCAAAAGAAAATCCTATCGTTTCCGTAGAAACGTATCTCGATTTAGAAGAACAATGCAGGGAACCCAGAGTATTTCATATGGACGCAAATTGTGTTAATTTGTCAATGTGAGGGAGCAAGGGATGCAGTAAAGGAGGAATAATGCATCGGAAGAGAGATACTCGACTCCCAAAAGAAAATCCTATTGCTTCCGTAGAAAGGTATCTCGATTTAGAAGGACAATGCAGGGAACCCAGGGTATTTCAAATGGACGCAAATTGTTGTGTTAATTTGTCAATGTGAGGGAGCGAGGGATGCAGTAAAGGAGGAATAATGCATCGGAAAAGAGATACTCGACTCCCAAAAGAATATCCTTTCGTTTCCGTAGAAACGTATCTCGAATTAGGAGGACAATGCATGGAACACAGGGTAATTCATATGGACGCAAATTGTGCTTTAATTCGTCAATGTGGGGGAGCGAGGGATGCAGTAAAGCAGGTATATTGCATCGGAAGAGAGATACTCGACTCCCAAAAGAAAATCGTATCGTTTCCGTAGAAACGTATCTCGATTTAGAAGGACAATGCAGGGAACCCAGAGTATTTCATATGGACGCAAATTGTGTGTTAAATTGTCAATGTGAGGGAGCGAGGAATGCAGTAAAGGAGGAATAATGCATCGGAAATGAGATACTCGACTCCCAAAAGAAAATCGTATCGTTTCCGTAGAAACGTATCTCGATTTAGATGGATAATGCAGGGAACCCAGAGTACTTCATATGGACCCAAATTGTGTGTTAATTCGTCAATGTGAGTGAGCGAGGGATCCCGTAAAGGAGGAATAATGCATCGGAAAAGAGATACTCGACTCCAAAAGAAAATTCTATCGTTTCCGTAGAAACGTATCTCGATATAGAAGGACAATGCAGGGAACCCAGAGTATTTCATATGGACGCAAATTGTGTGTTAATTCGTCAATGTGAGGGAGCGAGCGATACAGTAAAGGAAGAATAATGCATCGGAAAAGAGATACTCGACTCCGAAAAGAAAATCCTATTATACCCGTAGAAACGTATGTTGATTTAGAAGGAGATGACAGGAAACCCAGAGTATTTAATATGGACCCAAGTTGTGTGTTAATTCGACAATGAGGGAGCGAGGGAAGAAGTAAAGAAATAATAATTCATCGGAATAGAGATACTCGACTCCCAAAAGAAAATCCTATTGTTTCCGTAGAAACGTATCTCGATTTGGAAGGACAATGCAGGGAACCCAGGGTATTTCATATGGACGCAAATTGTGTGTTAATTCGTCAATGTGAGGGAGCGAAAGATGCAGTAAGGGAGGAATAATGCATCGGAAAAGAGATACTCGACTCCCAAAAGAAAATCGTATCGGTTCCGTAGAAACGTATCTCGATTTGGAAGGAGATGACAGTGTACCCACAGTTTCTCATATGGACGCAAATTGTGTGTTAATTTGTCAATGTGAGGGAGTGAGGGATGCAGTAAAGGAGGAATAATGCATCGGAAAAGAGATACTCGACTCCCAAAAGAAAACCCTATCGTTTCCGTAGAAACGTATCTCGATTTAGAAGGACAATGCAGGGAACCCAGAGTATTTCATATGGACGCAAATTGTGTGTTAATTCGTCAATGTGAGTGAGCGAGGGATCCCGTAAAGGAGGAATAATGCATCGGAAAAGAGATACTCGACTCCAAAAGAAAATTATATCGTTTCCGTAGAAACGTATCTCGATTTAGAAGGACAATGCAGGGAACCCAGAGTATTTCATATGGACGCAAATTGTGTGTTAATTTGTCAATGTGAGGGAGCGAGGGATGCAGTAAAGGAGGAATAATGCATCGGAAAAGACATACTCGACTCCCAAAAGAAAATCCTATTGTTTCCGTAGAAACGTTCTCGATTTGGAAAGACAATGCAGGGAACCCAGAGTACTTCATATGGACGCAAATTGTGTGTTAATTCGTCAATGTGAGTGAGCGAGGGATCCCGTAAAGGAGGAATAATGCATCGGAAAAGAGATACTCGACTCCAAAAGAAAATTATATCGTTTCCGTAGAAACGTATCTCGATTTAGAAGGACAATGCAGGGAAACCAGAGTATTTCATAAGGATGCAAATTGTGTGTTAATTTGTCAATGTGAGGGAGCGAGGGATGCAGTAAAGGAGGAATAATGCATCGGAAAAGAGATACTCGACTCCGAAAAGAAAATCCTATCGTGTCTGTAGAAACGTATCTCGATTTAGAAGGACAATGCAGGGAACCCAGTGTATTTCATATGGACGCAAATTGTGTGTTAATTTGTCAATGTGAGGGAGCGAGGGATGCAGTAAAGGAGGAATAATGCATCGGAAGAGAGATACTCGACTCCCAAAAGAAAATCCTATTGCTTCCGTAGAAACGTATGTCGATATAGACGGACAATGCAGGGAACCCAGGGTATTTCATATGGACGCAAATTGTGTGTTAATTTGTCAATGTGAGGGAGCGAGGGATGCAGTAAAGGAGGAATAATGCATCGGAAAAGAGATACTCGACTCCCAAAAGAAAATCCTATCGTTTATGTAGAAACATATCTCGATTTAAAAGGACAATGCAAGGAAACAAGAGTATTTCATGTGGACGCAAATTGTGTGTTAATTTGTCAGTGTGAGGGAGCAAGGGATGCAGTAAAGGAGGAATAATGCATCGGAAGAGAGATACTCGACTCCCAAAAGAAAATCCTATTGCTTCCGTAGAAACGTATCTCGCTTTAGAAGGACAATGCAGGGAACCCAGGGTCTTTCAAATGGACGCAAATTGTTGTGTTAATTTGTCAATGTGAGGGAGCGAGGGATGCAGTAAGTGAGGAATAATGCATCGGAAAAGAGATACTCGACGCCCAAAAGAAAATCCTATCGTTTCCGAAGAAACGTTCTCGATTTGGAAACACAATGCAGGGAACCCAGAGTACTTCATATGGACGCAAATTGTGTGTTAATTCGTTAATGTGAGTGAGCGAGGGATCCCGTAAAGGAGGAATAATGCATCGGAAAAGAGATACTCGACTCCAAAAGAAAATTATATCGTTTCCGTAGAAACGTATCTCGATTTAGAAGGACAATGCAGGGAACCCAGGGTATTTCATATGGACGCCAATTGTGTATTAATTCGTCAATGCGAGGGAGCGTAGGATGCAGTAAGGGAGGAATAATGCATCGGAAAAGAGATACTCGACTCCCAAAAGAAAATCGTATCGTTTCCGTAGAAACGTATCTCGATTTAGAAGGACAATGCAGGGAACCCAGAGTATTTCATATGGACGCAAATTGTGTGTTAATTCGTCAATGTGGGGAAGCGAGGGATCCCGTAAAGGAGGTATAATGCATCGGAAAAGAGATACTCGACTCCCAAAAGAAAATCCTATCGTTTCCGTAGATACGTATCTCGATTTAGAAGGACAATGCAGGGAACCCAGAGTATTTCATATGGACGCAAATTGTGTGTTAATTCGTCAATGTGAGTGAGCGAGGGATCCCGTAACGGAAGAATAATGCATCGGAAAAGAGATACTCGACTCCAAAAGAAAATCCTATTGTTTCCGTAGAAACGTATCTCGATTTCGAAGGACAATGCAGGGAACGCTGAGTATTTCATATGGTAGCAAATTGTTCGTTAATTCGTCAATGTGGGGGAGCAAGGGATGCAGTAAAGGAGGAATAATGCATCGGAAGAGAGATACTCGACTCCCAAAAGAAAATAATATTGCTTCCGTAGAAACGTATCACGATTTAGAAGGACAATGCAGGGAACCCAGGGTATTTCAAATGGACGCAAATTGTTGCGTTAATTTGTCAATGTGAGGGAGCGAGGGATGCAGTAAAGGAGGAACAATGCATCGGAAAAGAGATCCTCGACTCCGAAAAGAAAATCCTATCGTGTCCGTAGAAACGTATCTCGATTTAGAAGGACAATGCAGGGAACCCAGAGTATTTCATATGGACGCAAATTGTGTGTTAATTTGTCAATGTGACGGAGCGAGGGATGCAGTAAAGGAGGAATAATGCATCGGAAGAGAGATACTCGACTCCCAAAAGAAAATCCTATTGCTTCCGTAGAAACGTATCTCGATTTAGAAGGACAATGCAGGGAACCCAGAGTATTTCATATGGACGCAAATTGTGTGTTAATTCGTCAATGTGGGGAAGCGAGGGATCCCCTAAAGGAGGAATAATGCATCGGAAAAGAGATACTCGACTCCCAAAAGAAAATCCTATCGTTTCCGTAGAAACGTATCTCGATTTCGAAGGACAATGCAGGGAACCCACGGTATTTCAAATGGACGCCAATTGTTGCGTTAATTTGTCAATGTGAGGGAGCGAGGGATGCAGTAAAGGAGGAATAATGCATCGGAAAAGAGATACTCGACTCCGAAAAGAAAATCCTATCGTGTCTGTAGAAACGTATCTCGATTTAGAAGGACAATGCAGGGAACCCAGTGTATTTCATATGGACGCAAATTGTGTGTTAATTTGTCAATGTGAGGGAGCGAGGGATGCAGTAAAGGAGGAATAATGCATCGGAAGAGAGATACTCGACTCCCAAAAGAAAATCCTATTGCTTCCGTGGAAACGTATGTCGATATAGACGGACAATGCAGGGAACCCAGGGTATTTCATATGGACGTAAATTGTGTGTTAATTTGTCAATGTGAGGGAGCGAGGGATGCAGTAAAGGAGGAATAATGCATCGGAAAAGAGATACTCGACTCCCAAAAGAAAATCCTATCGTTTATGTAGAAACATATCTCGATTTAAAAGGACAATGCAAGGAAACAAGAGTATTTCATATGGACGCAAATTGTGTGTTAATTTGTCAGTGTGAGGGAGCAAGGGATGCAGTAAAGGAGGAATAATGCATCGGAAGAGAGATACTCGACTCCCAAAAGAAAATCCTATTGCTTCCGTAGAAACGTATCTCGATTTAGAAGGACAATGCAGGGAACCCAGGGTATTTCATATGGACGCAAATTGTGTATTAATTCGTCAATGTGAGGGAGCGTAGGATGCAGTAAGGGAGGAATAATGCATCGGAAAAGAGATACTCGACTCCCAAAAGAAAATCGTATCGTTTCCGTAGAAACGTATCTCGATTTAGAAGGACAATGCAGGGAACCCAGAGTATTTCATATGGACGCAAATTGTGTGTTAATTCGTCAATGTGGGGAAGCGAGGGATCCCGTAAAGGAGGTATAATGCATCGGAAAAGAGATACTCGACTCCCAAAAGAAAATCCTATCGTTTCCGTAGATACGTATCTTTATTTAGAAGGACAATGCAGGGAACCCAGAGTATTTCATATGGACGCAAATTGTGTGTTAATTCGTCAATGTGAGTGAGCGAGGGATCCCGTAACGGAAGAATAATGCATCGGAAAAGAGATACTCGACTCCAAAGAAAATCCTATTGTTTCCGTAGAAACGTATCTCGATTTAGAAGGACAATGCAGGGAACGCTGAGTATTTCATGTGGTAGCAAATTGTTCGTTAATTCGTCAATGTGGGGGAGCAAGGGATGCAGTAAAGGAGGAATAATGCATCGGAAGAGAGATACTCGACTCCCAAAAGAAAATAATATTGCTTCCGTAGAAACGTATCACGATTTAGAAGGACAATGCAGGGAACCCAGGGTATTTCAAATGGACGCAAATTGTTGGGTTAATTTGTCAATGTGAGGGAGCGAGGGATGAAGTAAAGGAGGAACAATGCATCGGAAAAGAGATACTCGACTCCGAAAAGAAAATCCTATCGTGTCCGTAGAAACGTATCTCGATTTAGAAGGACAATGCAGGGAACCCAGAGTATTTCATATGGACGCAAATAGTGTGTTAATTTGTCAATGTGACGGAGCGAGGGATGAAGTAAAGGAGGAATAATGCATCGGAAGAGAGATACTCGACGCCCAAAAGAAAATCCTATTGCTTCCGTAGAAACGTATCTCGATATAGAAGGACAATGCAGGGAAACCAGGGTATTTCATATGGACGCAAATTGTGTGTTAATTTGTCAATGTGAGGGAGCGAGGGATGCAGTAAAGGAGGAATAATGCATCGGAAAAGAGATACTCGACTCCCAAAAGAAAATCCTATCCTTTCCGTAGAAACATATCTCGATTTAAAAGTACAATGCAAGGAAACAAGAGTATTTCATATGGACGCAAATCGTGTGTTAATTCGTTAATGTGAGTGAGCGAGGGATCCCGAAACGGAAGAATAATGCATCGGAAAAGAGATACTCGACTCCAAAAGAAAATCCTATCGTTTCCGTAGAAACGTATCTCGATTTAGAGGGACAATGCAGGGAACCCAGAGTATTTCATATGGACGCAAATTGTGTGTTAATTCGTCAATTTGGGGAAGCGAGGGATCCCGTAAAGGAGGTATAATGCATCGGAAAAGAGATACTCGACTCCCAAAAGAAAATCCTATCGTTTCCGTAGAAACGTATCTCGATTTAGAAGGACAATGCAGGGAACCCAGAGTATTTCATATGGACGCAAATTGTGTGTTAATTCGTTAATGTGAGTGAGCGAGGGATTCTGAAACGGAAGAATAATGCATCGGAAAAGAGATACTCGACTCCAAAAGAAAATCCTATTGTTTCCGTAGAAACGTATCTCGATTTAGAAGGACAATGCAGGGAACGCTGAGTATTTCATATGGTCGCAAATTGTTCGTTAATTCGTCAATGTGGGGGAGCAAGGGATGCAATAAAAGGTGGAATAATGCATCGGAAGAGAGATACTCGACTCCCAAAAGAAAATAATATTGCTTCCGTAGAAATGTATCACGATTTAGAAGGACAATGCAGGGAAACCAGGGTATTTCAAATGGACGCAAATTGTTGCGTTAATTTGTCAATATGAGGGAGCGAGGGATGCAGTAAAGGAGGAACAATGCATCGGAAAAGAGATACTCGACTCCGAAAAGAAAATCCTATCGTGTCCGTAGAAACGTATCTCGATTTAGAAGGACAATGCAGGGAACCCAGAGTATTTCATATGGACGCAAATTGTGTGTTAATTTGTCAATGTGACGGAGCGACGGATGCAGTAAAGGAGGAATAATGCATCGGAAGATAGATACTCGACGCCCAAAAGAAAATCCTATTGCTTCCGTAGAAACGTATCTCGATATAGAAGGACAATGCAGGGAAACCAGGGTATTTCATATGGACGCAAATTGTGTGTTAATTTGTCAATGTGATGGAGCGAGGGATGCAGTAAAGGAGGAATAATGCATCGGAAAAGAGATACTCGACTCCCAAAAGAAAATCCTATCGTTTCCGTAGAAACATATCTCGATTTAAAAGGACAATGCAAGGAAACAAGAGTATTTCATATGGACGCAAATTGTGTGTTAATTTGTCAATGTGAGGGAGCAAGGGATGCAGTAAAGGAGGAATAATGCATCGGAAGAGAGATACTCGACTCCCAAAAGCAAAATCCTATTGCTTCCGTAGAAACGTATCTCGATTTAGAAGGACAATGCAGGGAACCCAGAGTATTTCATATGGACGCAAATTGTGTGTTAATTCGTCAATGTGGGGAAGCGAGGGATCCCGTAAAGGAGGTATAATGCATCGGAAAAGAGATACTCGACTCCCAAAAGACAATCCTATCGTTTCCGTAGTAACGTATCTCGATTTAAAAGGACAATGCAGGGAACCCAGAGTATTTCATATGGACGCAAATTGTGTGTTAATTCGTCAATGTGAGTGAGCGAGGGATCCCGTAACGGAAGAATAATGCATCGGAAAAGAGATACTCGACTCCAAAATAAAATCCTATCGTTTCCATAGAATCGTA
The DNA here is from genome assembly GCF_023898315.1 of Schistocerca nitens. NCBI lineage: Eukaryota > Metazoa > Arthropoda > Insecta > Orthoptera > Acrididae > Schistocerca > Schistocerca nitens. Next base: position 36,282,253 of record NC_064618.1, on the reverse strand, counting down.
TCTCGATTTAGAAGGACAATGCAGGGAACGCTGAGTATTTCATATGGACGCAAATTGTGTGTTAATTTGTCAATGTGAGGGAGCGAGGGATGCAGTAAAGGAGGAATAATGCATCGGAAGAGAGATACTCGACTCCAAACAGAAAATCCTATTGCTTCCGTAGAAACGTATCTCGATATAGAAGGACAATGCAGGGAACCAAGGGTATTTCATATGGACGCAAATTGTTCGTTAATTCGTCAATGTGGGGGAGCAAGGGATGCAGTAAAGGAGGAATAATGCATCGGAAGAGAGATACTCGACTCCCAAAAGAAAATCCTATTGCTTCCGTAGAAACGTATCACGATTTAGAAGGACAATGCAGGGAACCCAGGGTATTTCTATTGGACGCAAATTGTTGCGTTAATTTGTCAATGTGAGGGAGCGAGGGATGCAGTAAAGGAGGAATAATGCATCGGAAAAGAAATACTCGACTCCCAAAAGAAAGTCCTATCGTTTCCGTAGAAACATATCTTGATTTAAAAGGACAATGCAAGGAAACCAGAGTATTTCATATGGACGCAAATTGTGTGTTAATTCGTCAATTTGGGGGAGCGAGGGATGCAGTAAAGCAGGAATAATGCATCGGAAAAGAGATACTCGACTCCCAAAAGTAAATCCTATCGTTTCCGTAGAAACGTATCTCGATTTAGAAGGACAATGCAGGGAACCCAGAGTATTTCATATGGACGAAAATTGTGTGTTATTTCGTCAATGTGAGGGAGCGAGGGATGCAGTAAAGGAGGAATAATTCATCAAAAAAGAGATACTCGACTCCGAAAAGAAAATCCTATCGTTTCCGTAGAAACGTATCTCGACTTAGAAGGACAATGCAGGGTACCCAAAGTATTTCATATGGACGCAAATTGTGTGTTAATTTGTCAATGTGAAGGAGCGCGGGATGCATAAAAGGAGGGATAATGCAGCGGAAAAGATATACTCGACTCCCAAAAGAAAATCCTATCGTTTCCGTAGAAACATATCTCGATTTAGAAGGACAATGCAAGGAAACAAGAGTATTTCATATGGAAGGAGATTGTGTGTTAATTTGTCAATGTGAGGGAGCAAGGGATCCAGTAAAGGAGGAATAATGCATCGGAAGGGAGATACTCAACTCCCAAAAGAAAATCCTATTGCTTCCGTAGAAACATATCTCGATTTAGAAGGACAATGCAGGGAACCCAGAGTATTTGATTTGGACGCAAATTGTGTGTAAATTTGTCATTGTGAGGGAGCGAGGGATGCTGTAAAGCAGGAATAATGCATCGGAAGAGAGATACTCGACCCCCAAAAGAAAATCCTATTGCTTCCGTAGAAACGTATCTCGATTTTTAATGACATTGCAGGGAACCCAGGGTATTTCATATGGACGCAAATTGTGTGTCAATTCGTCAATGTGAGGGAGCGAGGGATGCCGTAAAGGAAGAATAATGCATCGGAAAAGAGATACTGGACTCCAAAAGAAAATTCTATCGTTTCCGTAGAAACTTATCTCGATTTAGAAGGACAATACAGGGAACACAGAGTATTTCATATTGACGCAAATTGTGTGTTAATTCGTCAATGTGATGGGGCGAGGGATACAGTAAAGGAAGAATAATGCATCGGAAAAGAGATACTCGACTCCAAACAGAAAATCCATCCATACCCGTAGAAACGTATCTCGATTTAGAAGGAGATGACAAGAAACACAGAGTATTTCATATGGACGCAAATTGTGTGTTAATTCGATAATGTGAGGGAGCGAGGGATGCTGTAAAGAAATAAAAATTCATCGTAATAGAGATACCCGACTCCCAAAAGAAAATCCTATCGTTTCCGTGGAAACAGATGTCGATTTAGAAGGACAATGCGGGGAACCCAGAATATTTCATATGGACGCAAATTGTGTGTTAATTCGTCAATGTGAGGGTGCGAGAGATGTAGTAAAGGAGGAATAATGAATCGGAAAAGAGATACTCGACTCCCAAAGGAAAATCCTATCGTTTCCGTAGAAACGTATCTCGATTTAGAAGTTCAATTCAGGGAACCCAGAGTATTTCATATGGACGCAAATTGTGTGTTAATTCGTCAATGTGAGGGAGCGAGGGATGCAGTAAAGGAGGAACAAAGCATCGGAAAAGAGATACTCGACTCCCAAAAGAAAATCCTGTGGTTTCCGAAGAAACGTATCTCGATTTAGAAGGAAAATGCAGGGAATCCAGAGTATTACATATGGATGCAAATTGTGTGTTAATTTGTCAATGTGAGGGAGCGAGGGATGCAGTAAAGGAGGAAGAAAGTATCGGGAAAGAGATACCCGACTCCAAAAGAAAATCCTATCGTTTCCGTGGAAACGTATCTTGATTTAGAAAGAAAATGCAGGGAACCCAGAGTATCTCATATGGACGCCATTTGTATGTTATTTCGTCAACGTGAGGGAGCGAGGGATACAGTAAAGGAGGAATAATGCATCGGAAAAGAGATACTCGACTCCAAAAAGAAAATCCTATCGTTTCCGTAGAAACGTATCTCGATTTAGAAGTAGATGGCAGGGAACCCTATGTATTTCATATGGACGCAAATTGTGCGTTAATTCTTCAATGTGAGGGAGCGAGGCATGCAGTAAAGGAGGAATAATGCAACCGAAAAGAGATACTCGACTCCCAAATGATAATCCTTTCGTTTCCGTGGAACCGTATCTCGATTTAGAAGGACAATGCAGGGAACCCAGAGATTTTCATATGGACGCTAATTGTGTGTTAATTCGTCAATGTGAGGGAGCGAGGGATGCAGTATCCGAGCAACAATGCATCGGAGAAAAAAACTCGACTCCCAAAAGAAAATCCTATCGTTTCCGTAGAAACGTATCACGATTTAGAAGGACAATGCAGAAAACCCAGAGTATTTCATATGGACGCATATTGTGTGTTTATTCGTCAATGTGAGGTTGCTAGGAATCCAATAAATGAGGAATAATGCATCGGAATAAAGATACTCGACTCCCAAAAGAAAATCCTATCGTTTCCGTAGAAACGTATCTCGATGTAGAAGGACAATGCAGGGAACCCAGAGTATTTCATATGGACGCAACTTGTGTGTTAATTCGTCAATGTGGGGGAGCGAGGGATGCCGTAAAAGAGGAATAATGCATCGAGAGAGATACTCGACTCCCAAAAGAAAATCCTATTGCTTCCGTAGAAACGTATCTCGATTTAGAAGGACAATGCAGGGAACCCAGGGTATTTCATATGGACGCAAATTGTGTGTTAATTCGTCAATATGAGGGAGCGAAGGATGCAGTAAGGGAGGAATAATGCATCGGAAAAGGGATACTCGACTCCCAAAAGAAAATGGTATCGTTTCCGTAGAAACATATCTCGATTTAGAAGGACAATGCAAGGAAACAAGAGTACTTCATATGGACGCAAATTGTGTGTTAATTTGCCAATGTGAGGGAGCAAGGGATGCAGTAAAGGAGGAATAATGCATCGGAAGAGAGATACTCGACTCCCAAAAGAAAATCCTATTGCTTCCGTAGAAACGAATCTCGATTTAGAAGGACAATGCAGGGAACCCAGAGTAATTCAAATGGACGCAAATTGTTGTGTTAATTTGTCTATGTGAGGGAGCGAGGGATGCAGTAAAGGAGGAATAATGCATCGGAAAAGAGATACTCGACTCCCAAAAGAAAATCCTATCGTTTCCGTAGAAACGTATCTCGATTTAGAAGGACAATGCAGGGAACACAGAGTATTTCATATGGACGCAAATTGTGTGTTAATTCGTCAATGTGAGGGAGCGAGCGATACAGTAAAGGAAGAATAATGCATTGGAAAAGAGATACTCGACTCCAAAAAGAAAATCCTAACATACCCGTAGAAACGTATGTCGATTTAGAAGGCGATGACAGGAAACCCAGAGTATTTCATATGGACCCAAGTTGTGCGTTAATTCGACAATGTGAGGGAGCGAAAGATGCAGTAAGGGAGGAATAATGCATCGGAAAAGAGATACTCGAGTCCCAAAAGAAAATCGTATCATTTCCGTAGAAACGTATCTCGATTTGGAAGGAGATGACAGTGTACCCACAGTTTTTCATATGGACGCAAATTGTGTGTTAATTTGTCCTTGTGAGTGAGCGAGGGATCCCGTAAAAGAGGAATAATGCATCGGAAAAGAGATACTCGACTCCAATAGAAAATCCTATCGTTTCAGTAGAAACGTATCTCGATTTAGAAGGACAATGCAGGGAACCCAGAGTATTTCATATGGAGCCAAGTTGTGTGTTAATTCGACAATGTGAGGGAGCGAAAGATGCAGTAAATGAGGAATAATGCATCGGAAAAGAGATAATCGACTCCCAAAAGAAAATCCTATTGCTTCCGTAGAAACGTATCTCGATTTAGAAGGACAATGCAGGGAACCCAGGGTATTTCATATGGACGCAAATTGTGTGTTAATTCGTCAATGTGAGGGAGCGAAAGATGCAGTATGGGAGGAATAATGCATCGGAAAAGAGATACTCGACTCCCAAAAGAAAATCGTATCGTTTCCGTAGAAACGTATCTTGATTTAGAAGGACAATGCAGGGAACCCAGAGTATTTCATATGGACGCAAATTGTGTGTTAATTCGTCAATGTGAGTGAGCGAGGGATCCCGTAAAGGAGGAATAATGCATCGGAAAAGAGATACTCGACTCCCAAAAGAAACTCCTATCGTTTCCGTACAAACGTATCTCGATTTAGAAGTACAATGCAGGGAACCCAGAGTATTTCATATGGACGAAAATTGTGTGTTAATTCGTCAATATGAGGGAGCGAGGGATGCAGTAAAGGAGGAATAATGCATCGGAAGAGAGGTACTCGACTCCCAAAAGAAAATCCTATTGCTTCCGTAGAAACGTATCTCGATATAGAAGGACAATGCAGGGAACCCAGGGTATTTCATATGGACGCAAATTGTGTGTTAATTTGTCAATGTGAGGGAGCGCGGGATGCATAAAAGGAGGGATAATGCATCGGAAAAGATATACTCGACTCCCAAAAGAAAATCCCATCGTTTCCGTAGAAACATATCTCAATTTAGAAGGACAATGCAAGGAAACAAGAGTGTTTCGTATGGACGCAGATTGTGTGTTAATTTGTCAATGTGAGGGAGCAAGGGATCCAGTAAAGGAGGAATAATGCATCGGAAGGGAGATACTCAACTCCCAAAAGAAAATCCTATTGCTTCCGTAGAAACATATCTCGATTTAGAAGGACAATGCTGGGAACCCAGGGTATTTCAAATGGACGCAAATTGTTGTGTTAATTTGTCAATGTGAGGGGCGAGGGATGCAGTGAAGGAGGAATAATACATCGGAAAAGAGATACGCGACTCCCAATAGAAAATCCTATCGTTTCCGTAGAAACGTATCTCGATTTAGAAGGACAATGCAGGGAACCCAGAGTATTTGATATGGACGCAAATTGTGTGTAAATTTGTCAATGTGAAGGAGCGAGGGATGCAGTAAATCAGGAATAATGCATCGGAAGAGAGATACTCGACCCCCAAAAGAAAATCCTATTGCTTCCGTAGAAACGTATCTCGATTTATAAGGACATTGCAGGGAACCCAGGGTATTTCATATGGACGCAAATTGTGTGTTAATTCGTCAATGTGAGGGAGCCAAGGATGCAGTAAGTGAGGAATAATGCATCGGAAAAGAGATAATTGACTCCCAAAAGAATATCCTATCGTTTCCGCAGAGACGTATCTCGATTTGGAAAGACAATGCAGGGAACCCAGAGTATTTCATATGGACGCTACTTGTGTGTCAATTCGTTAATGTGAGGGAGCGAGGGATGCCGTAAAGGAAAAATAATGCATCGGAAAAGAGATACTGGACTCCAAAAGAAAATTCTATCGTTTCCGTAGAAACGTATCTCGATTTAGAAGGACAATGCAGGGAACACAGAGTATTTCATATGGACGCAAATTGTGTGTTAATTCGTCAATGTGATGGGGCGAGGGATACAGTAAAGGAAGAATAATGCATCGGAAAAGAGATACTCGACTCCAAACAGAAAATCCTTAAGTACCCGTAGAAACGTATCTCGATTTAGAAGGAGATGACAAGAAACCCAGAGTATTTCATATGGACGCAAATTGTGTGTTAATTCGTCTATGTGAGGGAGCGAGGAATGCAGTAAAGGAGGAATAATGCATCGGAAAAGAGATACGCAATTCCCAAAAGAAAATCCTATCGTTTCCGTAGAAACGTATCTCGATTTAGAAGGACAATGCAGGGAACCCAGAGTATTTCATATGGACGCAAATTGTGTGTTAATTCGATAATGTGAGGGAGCGAGGGATGCTGTAAAGAAATAAAAATTCATCGGAATAGAGATACCCGACTCCCAAAAGAAAATCCTATCGTTTCCGTGGAAACAGATATCGATTTAGAAGGACAATGCGGGGAACCCAGAATATTTCATATGGACGCAAATTGTGTGTTAATTCGTCAATGTGAGGGTGCGAGAGATGTAGTAAAGGAGGAATAATGAATCGGAAAAGAGATACTCGACTCCCAAAAGAAAATCCTATCGTTTCCGTTGAAACGTATCTCGATTTAGAAGTTCAATTCAGGGAACCCAGAGTATTTCATATGGACGCAAATTGTGTGTTAATTCGTCAATGTGAGGGAGCGAGGGATGCAGTAAAGGAGGAAGAAAGCATCGGAAAAGAGATACTCGACTCCCAAAAGAAAATCCTGTGGTTTCCGAAGAAACGTATCTCGATTTAGAAGGAAAATGCAGGGAATCCAGAGTATTACATATGGATGCAAATTGTGTGTTAATTTGTCAATGTGAGGGAGCGAGGGATGCAGTAAAGGAGGAAGAAAGCATCGGAAAAGAGATACTCGACTCCAAAAGAAAATCCTATCGTTTCCGTGGAAACGTATCTTGATTTAGAAAGAAAATGCAGGGAACCCAGAGTATCTCATATGGACGCCATTTGTATGTTATTTCGTCAACGTGAGGGAGCGAGGGATACAGTAAAGGAGGAATAATGCATCGGAAAGGAGATACTCGACTCCAAAAAGAAAATCCTATCGTTTCCGTAGAAACGTATCTCGATTTAGAAGTAGATGGCAGGGAACCCTATGTATTTCATATGGACGCAAATTGTGCGTTAATTCTTCAATGTGAGGGAGCGAGGCATGCAGTAAAGGAGGAATAATGCATCCGAAAAGAGATACTCGACTCCCAAATGATAATCCTGTCGTTTCCGTGGAAACGTATCTAGATTTAGAAGGACAATGCAGGGAACCCAGAGAATTTCATATGGACGCTAATTGTGTGTTAATTCGTCAGTGTGAGGGAGCGAGGGATGCAGTAATCGAGCAACAATGCATCGGAGAAAAAAACTCGACTCCCAAAAGAAAATCCTATCGTTTCCGTAGAAACGTATCACGATTAAGAAGGACAATGCAGAAAACCCAGAGTATTTCATATGGACGCATATTGTGTGTTTATTCGTCAATGTGAGGTTGCTAGGGATCCAATAAATGAGGAATAATGCATCGGAATAGAGATACTCGACTCCCAAAAGAAAATCCTATCGTTTCCGTAGAAACATACCTCGATTTAGAAGGACAATGCAGGGAACCCAGAGTATTTCAAATGGACGCAACTTGATTGTTAATTCGTCAATGTGAGGGAGCGAGGGATGCTGTAAAGGAGGAATAATGCATCGGAAAAGAGATATTCAACTCCCAAAATAAAATCCTATCGTTTCTGTAGAAACGTATCTCGATTTAGAAGGACAATGCAGGGAACCCAGAGTATTTCATATGGACGCAAATTGTGTGTTAATTCGTCTATGTGAGGGAGCGAGGGATGCAGCAAAGGAGGAATAATGCATCGGAAAAGAGATACGCGACTCCCAAAAGAAAATCCTATCGTTTCCGTAGAAACGTATCTCGATTTAGAAGGACAATGCAGGGAACCCAGATTATTTCATATGGACGCAAATTGTGTGTTAATTCGTCAATGTGGGGGAGCGAGGGATGCAGTAAAAGAGGAATAATGCATCGAGAGAGATACTCGACTCCCAAAAGAAAATCCTATTGCTTCCGTAGAAACGTATCTCGATTTAGAAGGACAATGCAGGGAACCCAGGGTATTTCATATGGACGCAAATTGTGTGTTAATTCGTCAATATGAGGGAGCGAAGGATGCAGTAAGGGAGGAATAATGCATCGGAAAAGGGATACTCGACTCCCAAAAGAAAATGGTATCGTTTCCGTAGAAACATATCTCGATTTAGAAGAACAATGCAAGGAAACAAGAGTATTTCATATGGACGCAAATTGTGTGTTAATTTGCCAATGTGAGGGAGCAAGGGATGCAGTAAAGGAGGAATAATGCATCGGAAGAGAGATACTCGACTCCCAAAAGAAAATCCTATTGCTTTCGTAGAAACGAATCTCGATTTAGAAAGACAATGCAGGGAACCCAGAGTATTTCATATGGACGCAAATTGTGTGTTAATTCGTCAATGTGAGGGAGCGAGCGATACAGTAAAGGAAGAATAATGCATTGGAAAAGAGATACTCGACTCCAAAAAGAAAATCCTATCATACACGTAGAAACGTATGTCGATTTAAAAGGAGATGACAGGAAACCCAGAGTATTTCATATGGACCCAAGTTGTGTGTTAATTCGACAATGTGAGGGAGCGAAAGATGCAGTAAGGGAGGAATAATGCATCGGAAAAGAGATACTCGACTCCCAAAAGAAAATCGTATCGTTTCCGTAGAAACGTATCTCGATTTGGAAGGAGATGACAGTGTACCCACAGTTTTTCATATGGACGCAAATTGTGTGTTAATTCGTCCTTGTGAGTGAGCGAGGGATCCCGTAAAAGAGGAATAATGCATCGGAAAAGAGATACTCGACTCCAATAGAAAATCCTATCGTTTCCGTAGAAACGTATCTCGATTTAGAAGGACAATGCAGGGAACCCAGAGTATTTCATATGGACCCAAGTTGTGTGTTAATTCGACAATGTGAGGGAGCGAAAGATGCAGTAAGGGAGGAATAATGCATCGGAAAAGAGATACTCGACTCCCAAAAGAAAATCCTATTGCTTCCGTAGAAACGTATCTCGATGTAGAAGGACAATGCAGGGAACCCAGGGTATTTCATATGGACGCAAATTGTGTGTTAATTCGTCAATGTGAGGGAGCGAAAGATGCAGTATGGGAGGAATAATGCATCGGAAAAGAGGTACTCGACTCCCAAAAGAAAATCGTATCGTTTCCGTAGAAACGTATCTCGATTTAGAAGGACAATGCAGGGAACCCAGAGTATTTGATATGGACGCAAATTGTGTGTAAATTTGTCAATGTGAAGGAGCGAGGGATGCAGTAAAGCAGGAATAATGCATCGGAAGAGAGATACTCGACCCCCAAAAGAAAATCCTATTGCTTCCGTAGAAACGTATCTCGATTTATAAGGACATTGCAGGGAACCCAGGGTATTTCATATGGACGCAAATTGTGTGTTAATTCGTCAATGTGAGGGAGCCAAGGATGCAGTAAGTGAGGAATAATGCATCGGAAAAGAGATAATTGACTCCCAAAAGAATATCCTATCGATTCCGTAGAAACGTATCTCGATTTGGAAAGACAATGCAGGGAACCCAGAGTATTTCATATGGACGCTACTTGTGTGTCAATTCGTCAATGTGAGGGAGCGAGGGAGGCCGTAAAGGAAGAATAATGCATCGGAAAAGAGATACTGGACTCCAAAAGAAAATTCTATCGTTTCCGTAGAAACGTATCTCGATTTAGAAGGACAATACATTGAACACAGAGTATTTCATATGGACGCAAATTGTGTGTTAATTCGTCAATGTGATGGGGCGAGGGATACAGTAAAGGAAGAATAATGCATCGGAAAAGAGATACTCGACTCCAAACAGAAAATCCTTAAGTACCCGTAGAAACGTATCTCGATTTAGAAGGAGATGACAAGAAACCCAGGGTATTTCATATGGACGCAAATTGTGTGTTAATTCGTCTATGTGAGGGAGCGAGGGATGCAGTAAAGGAGGAATAATGCATCGGAAAAGAGATACGCGTCTCTTAAAAGAAAATCCTATCGTTTCCGTAGAAACGTATCTCGATTTAGAAGGACAATGCAGGGAACCCAGAGTATTTCATATGGACGCAAATTGTGTGTTAATTCGTCTATGTGAGGGAGCGAGGGATGCAGTAAAGGAGGAATAATGCATCGGAAAAGAGATACGCGACTCCCAAAAGAAAATCCTATCGTTTCCGCAGAAACGTATCTCGATTTAGAAGAGCAATGCAGGGAACCCAGAGTATTTCATATGGACGCAAATTGTGTGTTAATTCGTCAATGTGGGGGAGCGAGGGATGCAGTAAAAGAGGAATAATGCATCGGAAGAGAGATACTCGACTCCCAAAAGAAAATCCTGTTGCTTCCGTAGAAACGTATCTCGATTTAGAAGGACAATGCAGGGAACCCAGGGTATTTCATATGGACGCAAATTGTGTGTTAATTCGTCAATGTGAGGGAGCGAAGGATGCAGTAAGGGAGGAATAATGCAACGGAAAAGGGATACTCGACTCCCAATAGAAAATCCTATCGTTTCCGTAGAAACGTATCTCGATTTAGAAGGACAATGCAGGGAACCCAGAGTATTTGATATGGACGCAAATTGTGCGTAAATTTGTCAATGTGAGGGAGCGAGGGATGCAGTAATCGAGCAACAATGCATCGGAGAAAAAAACTCGACTCCCAAAAGAAAATCCTATCGTTTCCGTAGAAACGTATCACGATTTAGAAGGACAATGCAGAAAACCCAGAGTATTTCATATGGACGCATATTGTGTGTTTATTCGTCAATGTGAGGTTGCTAGGGATCCAATAAATGAGGAATAATGCATCGGAATAGAGATACTCGACTCCCAAAAGAAAATCCTATCGTTTCCGTAGAAACATACCTCGATTTAGAAGGACAATGCAGGGAACCCAGAGTATTTCAAATGGACGCAACTTGATTGTTAATTCGTCAATGTGAGGGTGCGAGGGATGCAGTAAAGGAGGAATAATGCATCGGAAAAGAGATATTCAACTCCCAAAATAAAATCCTATCGTTTCCGTAGAAACGTATCTCGATTTAGAAGGACAATGCAGGGAACCCAGAGTATTTCATATGGACCCAAGTTGTGTGTTAATTCGACAATGTGAGGGAGCGAAAGATGCAGTAAGGGAGGAATAATGCATCGGAAAAGAGATACTCGACTCCCAAAAGAAAATCCTATTGCTTCCGTAGAAACGTATCTCGATGTAGAAGGACAATGCAGGGAACCCAGGGTATTTCATATGGACGCAAATTGTGTGTTAATTCGTCAATGTGAGGGAGCGAAAGATGCAGTATGGGAGGAATAATGCATCGGAAAAGAGGTACTCGACTCCCAAAAGAAAATCGTATCGTTTCCGTAGAAACGTATCTCGATTTAGAAGGACAATGCAGGGAACCCAGAGTATTTGATATGGACGCAAATTGTGTGTAAATTTGTCAATGTGAAGGAGCGAGGGATGCAGTAAAGCAGGAATAATGCATCGGAAGAGAGATACTCGACCCCCAAAAGAAAATCCTATTGCTTCCGTAGAAACGTATCTCGATTTATAAGGACATTGCAGGGAACCCAGGGTATTTCATATGGACGCAAATTGTGTGTTAATTCGTCAATGTGAGGGAGCCAAGGATGCAGTAAGTGAGGAATAATGCATCGGAAAAGAGATAATTGACTCCCAAAAGAATATCCTATCGATTCCGTAGAAACGTATCTCGATTTGGAAAGACAATGCAGGGAACCCAGAGTATTTCATATGGACGCTACTTGTGTGTCAATTCGTCAATGTGAGGGAGCGAGGGAGGCCGTAAAGGAAGAATAATGCATCGGAAAAGAGATACTGGACTCCAAAAGAAAATTCTATCGTTTCCGTAGAAACGTATCTCGATTTAGAAGGACAATACATTGAACACAGAGTATTTCATATGGACGCAAATTGTGTGTTAATTCGTCAATGTGATGGGGCGAGGGATACAGTAAAGGAAGAATAATGCATCGGAAAAGAGATACTCGACTCCAAACAGAAAATCCTTAAGTACCCGTAGAAACGTATCTCGATTTAGAAGGAGATGACAAGAAACCCAGGGTATTTCATATGGACGCAAATTGTGTGTTAATTCGTCTATGTGAGGGAGCGAGGGATGCAGTAAAGGAGGAATAATGCATCGGAAAAGAGATACGCGTCTCTTAAAAGAAAATCCTATCGTTTCCGTAGAAACGTATCTCGATTTAGAAGGACAATGCAGGGAACCCAGAGTATTTCATATGGACGCAAATTGTGTGTTAATTCGTCTATGTGAGGGAGCGAGGGATGCAGTAAAGGAGGAATAATGCATCGGAAAAGAGATACGCGACTCCCAAAAGAAAATCCTATCGTTTCCGCAGAAACGTATCTCGATTTAGAAGAGCAATGCAGGGAACCCAGAGTATTTCATATGGACGCAAATTGTGTGTTAATTCGTCAATGTGGGGGAGCGAGGGATGCAGTAAAAGAGGAATAATGCATCGGAAGAGAGATACTCGACTCCCAAAAGAAAATCCTGTTGCTTCCGTAGAAACGTATCTCGATTTAGAAGGACAATGCAGGGAACCCAGGGTATTTCATATGGACGCAAATTGTGTGTTAATTCGTCAATGTGAGGGAGCGAAGGATGCAGTAAGGGAGGAATAATGCAACGGAAAAGGGATACTCGACTCCCAATAGAAAATCCTATCGTTTCCGTAGAAACGTATCTCGATTTAGAAGGACAATGCAGGGAACCCAGAGTATTTGATATGGACGCAAATTGTGCGTAAATTTGTCAATGTGAGGGAGCGAGGGATGCAGTAATCGAGCAACAATGCATCGGAGAAAAAAACTCGACTCCCAAAAGAAAATCCTATCGTTTCCGTAGAAACGTATCACGATTTAGAAGGACAATGCAGAAAACCCAGAGTATTTCATATGGACGCATATTGTGTGTTTATTCGTCAATGTGAGGTTGCTAGGGATCCAATAAATGAGGAATAATGCATCGGAATAGAGATACTCGACTCCCAAAAGAAAATCCTATCGTTTCCGTAGAAACATACCTCGATTTAGAAGGACAATGCAGGGAACCCAGAGTATTTCAAATGGACGCAACTTGATTGTTAATTCGTCAATGTGAGGGTGCGAGGGATGCAGTAAAGGAGGAATAATGCATCGGAAAAGAGATATTCAACTCCCAAAATAAAATCCTATCGTTTCCGTAGAAACGTATCTCGATTTAGAAGGACAATGCAGGGAACCCAGAGTATTTCATATGGACGCAAATTGTGTGTTAATTCGTCTATGTGAGGGAGCGAGGGATGCAGCAAAGGAGGAATAATGCATCGGAAAAGAGATACGCGACTCCCAAAAGAAAATCCTATCGTTTCCGTAGAAACGTATCTCGATTTAGAAGGACAATGCAGGGAACCCAGATTATTTCATATGGACGCAAATTGTGTGTTAATTCGTCAATGTGGGGGAGCGAGGGATGCAGTAAAAGAGGAATAATGCATCGAGAGAGATACTCGACTCCCAAAAGAAAATCCTATTGCTTCCGTAGAAACGTATCTCGATTTAGAAGGACAATGCAGGGAACCCAGGGTATTTCATATGGACGCCAATTGTGTGTTAATTCGTCAATATGAGGGAGCGAAGGATGCAGTAAGGGAGGAATAATGCATCGGAAAAGGGATACTCGACTCCCAAAAGAAAATGGTATCGTTTCCGTAGAAACATATCTCGATTTAGAAGGACAATACAAGGAAACAAGAGTATTTCATATGGACGCAAATTGTGTGTTAAGTTGCCAATGTGAGGGAGCAAGGGATGCAGTAAAGGAGGAATAATGCATCGGAAGAGAGATACTCGACTCCCAAAAGAAAATCCTATTGCTTTCGTAGAAACGCATCTCGATTTAGAAAGACAATGCAGGGAACCCAGAGTATTTCATATGGACGCAAATTGTGTGTTAATTCGTCAATGTGAGGGAGCGAGCGATACAGTAAAGGAAGAATAATGCATTGGAAAAGAGATACTCGACACCAAAAAGGAAATCCTATCATACCCGTAGAAACGTATGTCGATTTAGAAGGAGATGACAGGAAACCCAGAGTATTTCATATTGACCCAAGTTGTGTGTTAATTCGACAATGTGAGGGAGCGAAAGATGCAGTAAGGGAGGAATAATGCATCGGAAAAGAGATACTCGACTCCCAAAAGAAAATCGTATCGTTTCCGTAGAAACGTATCTCGATTTGGAAGGAGATGACAGTGCACCCACAGTTTTTCATATGGACGCAAATTGTGTGTTAATTCGTCCTTGTGAGTGAGCGAGGGATCCCGTAAAAGAGGAATAATGCATCGGAAAAGAGATACTCGACTCCAATAGAAAATCCTATCGTTTCCGTAGAAACGTATCTCGATTTAGAAGGACAATGCAGGGAACCCAGAGTATTTCATATGGACCCAAGTTGTGTGTTAATTCGACAATGTGAGGTAGCGAAAGATGCAGTAAGGGAGGAATAATGCATCGGAAAAGAGATACTCGACTCCCAAAAGAAACTCCTATTGCTTCCGTAGAAACGTATCTCGATGTAGAAGGACAATGCAGGGAACCCAGGGTATTTCATATGGACGCAAATTGTGTGTTAATTCGTCAATGTGAGGGAGCGAAAGATGCAGAATGGGAGGAATAATGCATCGGAAAAGAGATACTCGACTCCCAAAAGAAAATCGTATCGTTTCCGTAGAAACGTATATTGATTTAGAAAGACAATGCAGGGAACCCAGAGTATTTCATATGGACGCAAATTGTGTGTTAATTCGTCAATGTGAGTGAGCGAGGGATCCCGTAAAGGAGGAATAATGCATCGGAAAAGAGATACTCGACTCCCAAAAGAAACTCCTATCGTTTCCGTACAAACGTATCTCGATTTAGAAGTACAATGCAGGGAACCCAGAGTATTTCATATGGACGAAAATTGTGTGTTAATTCGTCAATGTGAGGGAGCGAGGGATGCAGTAAAGGAGGAATAATGCATCGGAAGAGAAATACTCGACTCCCAAAAGAAAATCCTATTGCTTCCGTAGAAACGTATCTCGATATAGAAGGACAATGCAGGGGACCCAGGGTATTTCATATGGACGCAAATTGTGTGTTAATTTGTCAATTTGAGGGAGCGCGGGATGCATAAAAGGAGGGATAATGCATCGGAAAAGATATACTCGTCTCCCAAAAGAAATCCTATCGTTTCCGTAGAAACATATCTCGATTTAGAAGGACAATGCAAGGAAACAAGAGTGTTTCATATGGACGCAGATTGTGTGTTAATTTGTCAATGTGAGGGAGCAAGGGATCCAGTAAAGGAGGAATAATGCATCGGAAGGGAGATAATCAACTCCCAAAAGAAAATCCTATTGCTTCCGTAGAAACATATCTCGATTTAGAAGGACAATGCAGGGAACCCAGGGTATTTCAAATGGACGCAAATTGTTGTGTTAATTTGTCAATGTGAGGGGCGAGGGATGCAGTGAAGGAGGAATAATACATCGGAAAAGAGATACGCGACTCCTAATAGAAAATCCTATCGTTTCCGTAGAAACGTATCTCGATTTAGAAGGACAATGCAGGGAACCCAGAGTATTTGATATGGACGCAAATTGTGTGTAAATTTGTCAATGTGAAGGAGCGAGGGATGCAGTAAAGCAGGCATAATGCATCGGAAGAGAGATACTCGACCCCCAAAAGAAAATCCTATTGCTTCCGTAGAAACGTATCTCGATTTATAAGGACATTGCAGGGAACCCAGGGTATTTCATATGGACGCTACTTGTGTGTCAATTCGTCAATGTGAGGGAGCGAGGGATGCCGTAAAGGAAGAATAATGCATCGGAAAAGAGATACTGGACTCCAAAAGAAATTTCTATTGTTTCCGTAGAAACGTATCTCGATTTAGAAGGACAATGCAGGGAACACAGAGTATTTCATATGGACGCAAATTGTGTGTTAATTCGTCAATGTGATGGGGCGAGGGATACAGTAAAGGAAGAATAATGCATCGGAAAAGAGATACTCGACTCCAAACAGAAAATCCTTAAGTACCCGTAGAAACGTATCTCGATTTAGAAGGAGATGACAAGAAACCCAGAGTATTTCATATGGACGCAAATTGTGTGTTAATTCGTCTATGTGAGGGAGCGAGGGATACAGTAAAGGAGGAATAATGCGTCGGAAAAGAGATACGCGACTCCCAAAAGAAAATCCTATCGTTTCCGTAGAAACGTATCTCGATTTAGAAGGACAATGCAGGGAACCCAGAGTATTTCATATGGACGCAAATTGTGTGTTAATTCGTCTATGTGAGGGAGCGAGGGATGCAGTAAAGGAGGAATAATGTATCGGAAAAGAGATACGCGACTCCCAAAAGAAAATCCTATCGTTTCCGCAGAAACGTATCTCGATTTAGAAGGACAATGCAGGGAACCCAGAGTAATTCAAATGGACCCAAATTGTTGTGTTAATTTGTCTATGTGAGGGAGCGAGGGATGCAGTAAAGGAGGAATAATGCATCAGAAAAGAGATACTTGTCTCCCAAAAGAAAATCCTATCGTTTCCGTAGAAACGTATCTCGATTTAGAAAGACAATGCAGGGAACACAGAGTATTTCATATGGACGCAAATTGTGTGTTAATTCGTCAATGTGAGGGAGCGAGCGATACAGTAAAGGAAGAATAATGCATTGGAAAAGAGATACTCGACTCCAAAAAGAAAATCCTATCATACCCGTAGAAACGTATGTCGATTAAGAAGGAGATGACAGGAAACCCAGAGTATTTCATATGGACCCAAGTTGTGTGTTAATTCGACAATGTGAGGGAGCGAAAATGCAGTAAGGGAGGAATAATGCATCGGAAAAGAGATACTCGACTCCCAAAAGAAAATCGTATCATTTCCGTAGAAACGTATCTCGATTTGGAAGGAGATGACAGTGTACCCACAGTTTTTCATATGGTTGCAAATTGTGTGTTAATTCGTCCTTGTGAGTGAGCGAGGGATCCCGTAAAAGAGGAATAATGCATCGGAAAAGAGATACTCGACTCCAATAGAAAATCCTATCGTTTCCGTAGAAACGTATCTCGATTTAGAAGGACAATGCAGGGAACCCAGAGTATTTCATATGGACCCAAGTTGTGTGTTAATTCGACAATGTGAGGGAGCGAAAGATGCAGTAAATGAGGAATAATGCATCGGAAAAGAGATACTCGACTCCCAAAAGAAAATCCTATTGCTTCCGTAGAAACGTATCTCGATTTAGAAGGACAATGCAGGGAACCCAGGGTATTTCATATGGACGCAAATTGTGTGTTAATTCGTCAATGT
The DNA here is from genome assembly GCF_023898315.1 of Schistocerca nitens. Lineage (NCBI taxonomy): Eukaryota > Metazoa > Arthropoda > Insecta > Orthoptera > Acrididae > Schistocerca > Schistocerca nitens. The sequence goes on along the minus strand of NC_064618.1, from coordinate 36,264,687 downwards.
GAGGGAGCGAAAGATGCAGTATGGGAGGGATAATGCATCGGAAAAGATATACTCGACTCCCAAAAGAAAATCCTATCGTTTCCGTAGAAACATATCTCAATTTAGAAGGACAATGCAAGGAAACAAGAGTGTTTCATATGGACGCAGATTGTGTGTTAATTTGTCAATGTGAGGGAGCAAGGGATCCAGTAAAGGAGGAATAATGCATCGGAAGGGAGATACTCAACTCCCAAAAGAAAATCCTATTGCTTCCGTAGAAACATATCTCGATTTAGAAGGACAATGCAGGGAACCCAGGGTATTTCAAATGGACGCAAATTGTTGTGTTAATTTGTCAATGTGAGGGGCGAGGGATGCAGTGAAGGAAGAATAATACATCGGAAAAGAGATACGCGACTCCCAATAGAAAATCCTATCGTTTCCGTAGAAACGTATCTCGATTTAGAAGGACAATGCAGGGAACCCAGAGTATATGATATGGACGCAAATTGTGTGTAAATTTGTCAATGTGAAGGAGCGAGGGATGCAGTAAAGCAGGAATAATGCATCGGAAGAGAGATACTCGACCCCCAAAAGAAAATCCTATTGCTTCCGTAGAAACGTATCTCCATTTATAAGGACATTGCAGGGAACCCAGGGTATTTCATATGGACGCAAATTGTGTGTTAATTCGTCAATGTGAGGGAGCCAAGGATGCAGTAAGTGAGGAATAATGCATCGGAAAAGAGATAATTGACTCCCAAAAGAATATCCTATCGTTTCCGTAGAAACGTATCTCGATTTGGAAAGACAATGCAGGGAACCCAGAGTATTTCATATGGACGCTACTTGTGTGTCAATTCGTCAATGTGAGGGAGCGATTGATGCCGTAAAGGAAAAATAATGCATCGGAAAAGAGATACTGGACTCCAAAAGAAAATTCTATCGTTTCCGTAGAAACGTATCTCGATTTAGAAGGACAATGCAGGGAACACAGAGTATTTCATATGGACGCAAATTGTGTGTTAATTCGTCAATGTGATGGGGCGAGGGATACAGTAAAGGAAGAATAATGCATCGGAAATGAGATACTCGACTTTAAACAGAAAATCCTTAAGTACCCGTAGAAACGTATCTCGATTTAGAAGGAGATGACAAGAAACCCAGAGTATTTCATATGGACGCAAATTGTGTGTTAATTCGTCTATGTGAGGGAGCGAGGAATGCAGTAAAGGAGGAATAATGCATCGGAAAAGAGATACGCGATTCCCAAAAGAAAATCCTATCGTTTCCGTAGAAACGTATCTCGATTTAGAAGGACAATGCAGGGAACATAGAGTATTTCATATGGACGTAAATTGTGTGTTAATTCGTCTATGTGAGGGAGCGAGGGATGCAGTAAAGGAGGAATAATGCATCGGAAAAGAGATACGCGACTCCCAAAAGAAAATCCTATCGTTTCCGTAGAAACGTATCTCGATTTAGAAGGACAATGCAGGGAACCCAGAGTATTTCATATGGACGCAAATTGTGTGTTAATTCGATAATGTGAGGGAGCGAGGGATGCTGTAAAGAAATAAAAATTCATCGGAATAGAGATACCCGACTCCCAAAAGAAAATCCTATCGTTTCCGTGGAAACAGATGTCGATTTAGACGGACAATGCGGGGAACCCAGAATATTTCATATGGACGCAAATTGTGTGTTAACTCGTCAATGTGAGGGTGCGAGAGATGTAGTAAAGGAGGAATAATGAATCGGAAAAGAGATACTCGACTCCCAAAAGAAAATCCTATCGTTTCCGTAGAAACGTATCTCGATTTAGAAGTTCAATTCAGGGAACCCAGAGTATTTCATATGGACGCAAATTGTGTGTTAATTCGTCAATGTGAGGGAGCGAGGGATGCAGTAAAGGAGGAAGAAAGCATCGGAAAAGAGATACTCGACTCCCAAAAGAAAATCCTGTGGTTTCCGAAGAAACGTATCTCGATTTAGAAGGAAAATGCAGGGAATCCAGAGTATTACATATGGATGCAAATTGTGTGTTAATTTGTCAATGTGAGGGAGCGAGGGATGCAGTAAAGGAGGAAGAAAGCATCGGAAAAGAGATACTCGACTCCAAAAGAAAATCCTATCGTTTCCGTGGAAACGTATCTTGATTTAGAAAGAAAGTGCAGGGAACCCAGAGTATCTCATATGGACGCCATTTGTATGTTATTTCGTCAACGTGAGGGAGCGAGGGATACAGTAAAGGAGGAATAATGCATCGGAAAAGAGATACTCGACTCCAAAAAGAAAATCCTATCGTTTCCGTAGAAACGTATCTCGATTTAGAAGTAGATGGCAGGGAACCCTATGTATTTCATATGGACGCAAATTGTGCGTTAATTCTTCAATGTGAGGGAGCGAGGCATGCAGTAAAGGAGGAATAATGCATCCGAAAAGAGATACTCGACTCCAAAATGATAATCCTGTCGTTTCCGTGGAAACGTATCTCGATTTAGAAGGACAATGCAGGGAACCCAGAGAATTTCATATGGACGCTAATTGTGTGTTAATTCGTCAATGTGAGGGAGCGAGGGATGCAGTAATCGAGCAACAATGCATCGGAGAAAAAAACTCGACTCCCAAAAGAAAATCCTATCGTTTCCGTAGAAACGTATCACGATTTAGAAGGACAATGCAGAAAACCCAGAGTATTTCATATGGACGCATATTGTGTGTTTATTCGTCAATGTGAGGTTGCTAGGGATCCAATAAATGAGGAATAATGCATCGGAATAGAGATACTCGACTCCCAAAAGAAAATCCTATCGTTTCCGTAGAAACATACCTCGATTTAGATGGACAATGCAGGGAACCCAGAGTATTTCAAATGGACGCAACTTGATTGTTAATTCTTCAATGTGAGGGAGCGAGGGATGCAGTAAAGGAGGAATAATGCATCGGAAAAGAGATATTCAACTCCTAAAATAAAATCCTATCGTTTCCGTAGAAACGTATCTCGATTTAGAAGGACAATGCAGGGAACCCAGAGTATTTCATATGGACGCAAATTGTGTGTTAATTCGTCTATGTGAGGGAGCGAGGGATGCAGCAAAGGAGGAATAATGCATCGGAAAAGAGATACGCGACTCCCAAAAGAAAATCCTATCGTTTCCGTAGAAACGTATCTCGATTTAGAAGGACAATGCAGTGAACCCAGATTATTTCATATGGACGCAAATTGTGTGTTAATTCGTCAATGTGGGGGAGCGAGGGATGCAGTAAAAGAGGAATAATGCATCGAGAGAGATACTCGACTCCCAAAAGAAAATCCTATTGCTTCCGTAGAAACGAATCTCGATTTCGAAGGACAATGCAAGGAAACAAGAGTATTTCATATGGACGCAAATTGTGTGTTAATTTGCCAATGTGAGGGAGCAAGGGATGCAGTAAAGGAGGAATAATGCATCGGAAGAGAGATACTCGACTCACAAAAGAAAATCCTATTGCTTTCGTAGAAACGAATCTCGATTTAGAAAGACAATGCAGGGAACCCAGAGTATTTCATATGGACGCAAATTGTGTGTTAATTCGTCAATGTGAGGGAGCGAGCGATACAGTAAAGGAAGAATAATGCATTGGAAAAGAGATACTCGACTCCAAAAAGAATATCCTATCATACCCGTAGAAACGTATGTCGATTTAGAAGGAGATGACAGGAAACCCAGAGTATTTCATATGGACCCAAGTTGTGTGTTAATTCGACAATGTGAGGGAGCGAAAGATGCAGTAAGGGATGAATAATGCATCGGAAAAGAGATACTCGACTCCCAAAAGAAAATCGTATCGTTTCCGTAGAAACGTATCTCGATTTGGAAGGAGATGACAGTGTACCCACAGTTTTTCATATGGACGCAAATTGTGTGTTAATTCGTCTTTGTGAGTGAGCGAGGGATCCCGTAAAAGAGGAATAATGCATCGGAAAAGAGATACTCGACTCCAATAGAAAATCCTATCGTTTCCGTAGAAACGTATCTCGATTTAGAAGGACAATGCAGGGAACCCAGAGTATTTCATATGGACCCAAGTTGTGTGTTAATTCGACAATGTGAGGTAGCGAAAGATGCAGTAAGGGAGGAATAATGCATCGGAAAAGAGATACTCGACTCCCAAAAGAAAATCCTATTGCTTCCGTAGAAACGTATCTCGATGTAGAAGGACAATGCAGGGAACCCAGGGTATTTCATATGGACGCAAATTGTGTGTTAATTCGTCAATGTGAGGGAGCGAAAGATGCAGTATGGGAGGAATAATGCATCGGAAAAGAGATACTCGACTCCCAAAAGAAAATCGTATCGTTTCCGTAGAAACGTATATTGATTTAGAAAGACAATGCAGGGAACCCAGAGTATTTCATATGGACGCAAATTGTGTGTTAATTCGTCAATGTGAGTGAGCGAGGGATCCCGTAAAGGAGGAATAATGCATCGGAAAAGAGATACTCGACTCCCAAAAGAAACTCCTATCGTTTCCGTACAAACGTATCTCGATTTAGAAGTACAATGCAGGGAACCCAGAGTATTTCATATGGACGAAAATTGTGTGTTAATTCGTCAATGTGAGGGAGCGAGGGATGCAGTAAAGGAGGAATAATGCATCGGAAGAGAAATACTCGACTCCCAAAAGAAAATCCTATTGCTTCCGTAGAAACGTATATCGATATAGAAGGACAATGCAGGGGACCCAGGGTATTTCATATGGACGCAAATTGTGTGTTAATTTGTCAATTTGAGGGAGCGCGGGATGCATAAAAGGAGGGATAATGCATCGGAAAAGATATACTCGACTCCCAAAAGAAATCCTATCGTTTCCGTAGAAACATATCTCGATTTAGAAGGACAATGCAAGGAAACAAGAGTGTTTCATATGGACGCAGATTGTGTGTTAATTTGTCAATGTGAGGGAGCAAGGGATCCAGTAAAGGAGGAATAATGCATCGGAAGGGAGATACTCAACTCCCAAAAGAAAATCCTATTGCTTCCGTAGAAACATATCTCGATTTAGAAGGACAATGCAGGGAACCCAGGGTATTTCAAATGGACGCAAATTGTTGTGTTAATTTGTCAATGTGAGGGGCGAGGGATGCAGTGAAGGAGGAATAATACATCGGAAAAGAGATACGCGACTCCTAATAGAAAATCCTATCGTTTCCGTAGAAACGTATCTCGATTTAGAAGGACAATGCAGGGAACCCAGAGTATTTGATATGGACGCAAATTGTGTGTAAATTTGTCAATGTGAAGGAGCGAGGGATGCAGTAAAGCAGGCATAATGCATCGGAAGAGAGATACTCGACCCCCAAAAGAAAATCCTATTGCTTCCGTAGAAACGTATCTCGATTTATAAGGACATTGCAGGGAACCCAGGGTATTTCATGTGGACGCTACTTGTGTGTCAATTCGTCAATGTGAGGGAGCGAGGGATGCCGTAAAGGAAGAATAATGCATCGGAAAAGAGATACTGGACTCCAAAAGAAAATTCTATCGTTTCCGTAGAAACGTATCTCGATTTAGAAGGACAATGCAGGGAACACAGAGTATTTCATATGGACGCAAATTGTGTGTTAATTCGTCAATGTGATGGGGCGAGGGATACAGTAAAGGAAGAATAATGCATCGGAAAAGAGATACTCGACTCCAAACAGAAAATCCTTAAGTACCCGTAGAAACGTATCTCGATTTAGAAGGAGATGACAAGAAACCCAGAGTATTTCATATGGACGCAAATTGTGTGTTAATTCGTCTATGTGAGGGAGCGAGGGATACAGTAAAGGAGGAATAATGCGTCGGAAAAGAGATACGCGACTCCCAAAAGAAAATCCTATCGTTTCCGTAGAAACGTATCTCGATTTAGAAGGACAATGCAGGGAACCCAGAGTATTTCATATGGACGCAAATTGTGTGTTAATTCGTCTATGTGAGGGAGCGAGGGATGCAGTAAAGGAGGAATAATGCATCGGAAAAGAGATACGCGACTCCCAAAAGAAAATCCTATCGTTTCCGCAGAAACGTATCTCGATTTAGAAGGACAATGCAGGGAACCCAGAGTAATTCAAATGGACCCAAATTGTTGTGTTAATTTGTCTATGTGAGGGAGCGAGGGATGCAGTAAAGGAGGAATAATGCATCGGAAAAGAGATACTTGTCTCCCAAAAGAAAATCCTATCGTTTCCGTAGAAACGTATCTCGATTTAGAAAGACAATGCAGGGGACACAGAGTATTTCATATGGACGCAAATTGTGTGTTAATTCGTCAATGTGAGGGAGCGAGCGATACAGTAAAGGAAGAATAATGCATTGGAAAAGAGATACTCGACTCCAAAAAGAAAATCCTATCATACCCGTAGAAACGTATGTCGATTAAGAAGGAGATGACAGGAAACCCAGAGTATTTCATATGGACCCAAGTTGTGTGTTAATTCGACAATGTGAGGGAGCGAAAATGCAGTAAGGGAGGAATAATGCATCGGAAAAGAGATACTCGACTCCCAAAAGAAAATCGTATCATTTCCGTAGAAACGTATCTCGATTTGGAAGGAGATGACAGTGTACCCACAGTTTTTCATATGGACGCAAATTGTGTGTTAATTCGTCCTTGTGAGTGAGCGAGGGATCCCGTAAAAGAGGAATAATGCATCGGAAAAGAGATACTCGACTCCAATAGAAAATCCTATCGTTTCCGTAGAAACGTATCTCGATTTAGAAGGACAATGCAGGGAACCCAGAGTATTTCATATGGACCCAAGTTGTGTGTTAATTCGACAATGTGAGGGAGCGAAAGATGCAGTAAATGAGGAATAATGCATCGGAAAAGAGATACTCGACTCCCAAAAGAAAATCCTATTGCTTCCGTAGAAACGTATCTCGATTTAGAAGGACAATGCAGGGAACCCAGGGTATTTCATATGGACGCAAATTGTGTGTTAATTCGTCAATGTGAGGGAGCGAAAGATGCAGTATGGGAGGGATAATGCATCGGAAAAGATATACTCGACTCCCAAAAGAAAATCCTATCGTTTCCGTAGAAACATATCTCAATTTAGAAGGACAATGCAAGGAAACAAGAGTGTTTCATATGGACGCATTTTGTGTGATAATTTGTCAATGTGAGGGAGCAAGGGATCCAGTAAAGGAGGAATAATGCATCGGAAGGGAGATACTAAACTCCCAAAAGAAAATCCTATTGCTTCCGTAGAAACATATCTCGATTTAGAAGGACAATGCAGGGAACCCAGGGTATTTCAAATGGACGCAAATTGTTGTGTTAATTTGTCAATGTGAGGGGCGAGGGATGCAGTGAAGGAAGAATAATACATCGGAAAAGAGATACGCGACTCCCAATAGAAAATCCTATCGTTTCCGTAGAAACGTATCTCGATTTAGAAGGACAATGCAGGGAACCCAGAGTATATGATATGGACGCAAATTGTGTGTAAATTTGTCAATGTGAAGGAGCGAGGGATGCAGTAAAGCAGGAATAATGCATCGGAAGAGAGATACTCGACCCCCAAAAGAAAATCCTATTGCTTCCGTAGAAACGTATCTCGATTTATAAGGACATTGCAGGGAACCCAGGGTATTTCATATGGACGCAAATTGTGTGTTAATTCGTCAATGTGAGGGAGCCAAGGATGCAGTAAGTGAGGAATAATGCATCGGAAAAGAGATAATTGACTCCCAAAAGAATATCCTATCGTTTCCGTAGAAACGTATCTCGATTTGGAAAGACAATGCAGGGAACCCAGAGTATTTCATATGGACGCTACTTGTGTGTCAATTCGTCAATGTGAGGGAGCGAGGGATGCCGTAAAGGAAAAATAATGCATCGGAAAAGAGATACTGGACTCCAAAAGAAAATTCTATCGTTTCCGTAGAAACGTATCTCGATTTAGAAGGACAATGCAGGGAACACAGAGTATTTCATATGGACGCAAATTGTGTGTTAATTCGTCAATGTGATGGGGCGAGGGATACAGTAAAGGAAGAATAATGCATCGGAAATGAGATACTCGACTTTAAACAGAAAATCCTTAAGTACCCGTAGAAACGTATCTCGATTTAGAAGGAGATGACAAGAAACCCAGAGTATTTCATATGGACGCAAATTGTGTGTTAATTCGTCTATGTGAGGGAGCGAGGAATGCAGTGAAGGAGGAATAATGCATCGGAAAAGAGATACGCGATTCCCAAAAGAAAATCCTATCGTTTCCGTAGAAACGTATCTCGATTTAGAAGGACAATGCAGGGAACATAGAGTATTTCATATGGACGTAAATTGTGTGTTAATTCGTCTATGTGAGGGAGCGAGGGATGCAGTAAAGGAGGAATAATGCATCGGAAAAGAGATACGCGACTCCCAAAAGAAAATCCTATCGTTTCCGTAGAAACGTATCTCGATTTAGAAGGACAATGCAGGGAACCCAGAGTATTTCATATGGACGCAAATTGTGTGTTAATTCGATAATGTGAGGGAGCGAGGGATGCTGTAAAGAAATAAAAATTCATCGGAATAGAGATACCCGACTCCCAAAAGAAAATCCTATCGTTTCCGTGGAAACAGATGTCGATTTAGACGGACAATGCGGGGAACCCAGAATATTTCATATGGACGCAAATTGTGTGTTAATTCGTCAATGTGAGGGTGCGAGAGATGTAGTAAAGGAGGAATAATGAATCGGAAAAGAGATACTCGACTCCCAAAAGAAAATCCTATCGTTTCCGTAGAAACGTATCTCGATTTAGAAGTTCAATTCAGGGAACCCAGAGTATTTCATATGGACGCAAATTGTGTGTTAATTCGTCAATGTGAGGGAGCGAGGGATGCAGTAAAGGAGGAAGAAAGCATCGGAAAAGAGATACTCGACTCCCAAAAGAAAATCCAGTGGTTTCCGAAGAAACGTATCTCGATTTAGAAGGAAAATGCAGGGAATCCAGAGTATTACATATGGATGCAAATTGTGTGTTAATTTGTCAATGTGAGGGAGCGAGGGATACAGTAAAGGAGGAAGAAAGCATCGGAAAAGAGATACTCGACTCCAAAAGAAAATCCTATCGTTTCCGTGGAAACGTATCTTGATTTAGAAAGAAAGTGCAGGGAACCCAGAGTATCTCATATGGACGCCATTTGTATGTTATTTCGTCAACGTGAGGGAGCGAGGGATACAGTAAAGGAGGAATAATGCATCGGAAAAGAGATACTCGACTCCAAAAAGAAAATCCTATCGTTTCCGTAGAAACGTATCTCGATTTAGAAGTAGATGGCAGGGAACCCTATGTATTTCATATGGACGCAAATTGTGCGTTAATTCTTCAATGTGAGGGAGCGAGGCATGCAGTAAAGGAGGAATAATGCATCCGAAAAGAGATACTCGACTCCAAAATGATAATCCTGTCGTTTCCGTGGAAACGTATCTCGATTTAGAAGGACAATGCAGGGAACCCAGAGAATTTCATATGGACGCTAATTGTGTGTTAATTCGTCAATGTGAGGGAGCGAGGGATGCAGTAATCGAGCTACAATGCATCGGAGAAAAAAACTCGACTCCCAAAAGAAAATCCTATCGTTTCCGTAGAAACGTATCACGATTTAGAAGGACAATGCAGAAAACCCAGAGTATTTCATATGGACGCATATTGTGTGTTTATTCGTCAATGTGAGGTTGCTAGGGATCCAATAAATGAGGAATAATGCATCGGAATAGAGATACTCGACTCCCAAAAGAAAATCCTATCGTTTCCGTAGAAACATACCTCGATTTAGATGGACAATGCAGGGAACCCAGAGTATTTCAAATGGACGCAACTTGATTGTTAATTCTTCAATGTGAGGGAGCGAGGGATGCAGTAAAGGAGGAATAATGCATCGGAAAAGAGATATTCAACTCCCAAAATAAAATCCTATCGTTTCCGTAGAAACGTATCTCGATTTAGAAGGACAATGCAGGGAACCCAGAGTATTTCATATGGACGCAAATTGTGTGTTAATTCGTCTATGTGAGGGAGCGAGGGATGCAGCAAAGGAGGAATAATGCATCGGAAAAGAGATACGCGACTCCCAAAAGAAAATCCTATCGTTTCCGTAGAAACGTATCTCGATTTAGAAGGACAATGCAGTGAACCCAGATTATTTCATATGGACGCAAATTGTGTGTTAATTCGTCAATGTGGGGGAGCGAGGGATGCAGTAAAAGAGGAATAATGCATCGAGAGAGATACTCGACTCCCAAAAGAAAATCCTATTGCTTCCGTAGAAACGAATCTCGATTTAGAAGGACAATGCAGGGAACCCAGGGTATTTCATATGGACGGAAATTGTGTGTTAATTCGTCAATATGAGGGAGCGAAGGATGCAGTAAGGGAGGAATAATGCATCGGAAAAGGGATACTCGACTCCCAAAAGAAAATGGTATCGTTTCCGTAGAAACATATCTCGATTTAGAAGGACAATGCAAGGAAACAAGAGTATTTCATATGGACGCAAATTGTGTGTTAATTTGCCAATGTGAGGGAGCAAGGGATGCAGTAAAGGAGGAATAATGCATCGGAAGAGAGATACTCGACTCCCAAAAGAAAATCCTATTGCTTCCGTAGAACCGAATCTCGATTTAGAAGGACAATGCAGGGAACCCAGTGTATTTCAAATGGACGCAAATTGTTGTGTTAATTTGTCTATGTGAGGGAGCGAGGGATGCAGTAAAGGAGGAATAATGCATCGGAAAAGAGATACTCGACTCCCAAAAGAAAATCCTATCGTTTCCGTAGAAACGTATCTCGATTTAGAAAGACAATGCAGGGAACCCAGAGTATTTCATATGGACGCAAATTGTGTGTTAATTCGTCAATGTGAGGGAGCGAGCGATACAGTAAAGGAAGAATAATGCATTGGAAAAGAGATACTCGACTCCAAAAAGAAAATCCTATCATACCCGTAGAAACGTATGTCGATTTAGAAGGAGATGACAGGAAACCCATAGTATTTCATATGGACCCAAGTTGTGTGTTAATTCGACAATGTGAGGGAGCGAAAGATGCAATAAGGGAGGAATAATGCATCGGAAAAGCGATACTCGACTCCCAAAAGAAAATCGTATCGTTTCCGTAGAAACGTATCTCGATTTGGAAGGAGATGACAGTGTACCCACAGTTTTTCATATGGACGCAAATTGTGTGTTAATTCGTCCTTGTGAGTGAGCGAGGGATCCCGTAAAAGAGGAATAATGCATCGGAAAAGAGATACTCGACTCCAATAGAAAATCCTATCGTTTCCGTAGAAACATATCTCGATTTAGAAGGACAATGCAGGGAACCCAGAGTATTTCATATGGACGCAAATTGTGTGTTAATTCGTCAATGTGGGGGAGCGAGGAATGCAGTAAAGGAGGAATAATGCATCGGAAAAGAGATACTCGGCTCCCAAAAGAAAATCCTATTGCTTCCGTAGAAACGTATCTCGATTTAGAAGGACAATGCAGGGAACCCAGGGTATTTCATATGGACGCAAATTGTGTGTTAATTCGTCAATGTGAGGGAGCGAAAGATGCAGTATGGGAGGAATAATGCATCGGAAAAGAGATACTCGACTCCCAAAAGAAAATCGTATCGTTTCCGTAGAAACGTACCTTGATTTAGTAGGACAATGCAGGGAACCCAGAGTATTTCATATGGACGCAAATTGTGTGTTAATTCGTCAATGTGAGTGAGCGAGGGATCCCGTAAAGGAGGAATAATGCATCGGAAAAGAGATACTCGACTCCCACAAGAAACTCCTTTCGTTTCCGTACAAACGTATCTCGATTTAGAAGTACAATGCAGGGAACCCAGAGTATTTCATATGGACGAAAATTGTGTGTTAATTCGTCAATGTGAGGGAGCGAGGGATGCAGTAAAGGAGGAATAATGCATCGGAAGATAGATACTCGACTCCCAAAAGAAAATCCTATTGCTTCCGTAGAAACGTATCTCGATATAGAAGGACAATGCAGGGAACCCAGGGTATTTCATATGGACGCAAATTGTGTGTTAATTTGTCAATGTGAGGGAGCGCGGGATGCATAAAAAGAGGGATAATGCATCGGAAAAGATATACTCGACTCCCAAAAGAAAATCCTGTCGTTTCCGTAGAAACATATCTCGATTTAGAAGGACAATGCAAGGAAACAAGAGTGTTTCATATGGACGCAGATTGTGTGTTAATTTGTCAATGTGAGGGAGCAAGGGATCCAGTAAAGGAGGAATAATGCATCGGAAGGGAGATACTCAACTCCCAAAAGAAAATCCTATTGCTTCCGTAGAAACATATCTCGATTTAGAAGGACAATGCAGGGAACCCAGGGTATTTCAAATGGACGCAAATTGTTGTGTTAATTTGTCAATGTGAGGGGCGAGGGATGCAGTGAAGGAGGAATAATACATCGGAAAAGAGATAGGCGAATCCCAATAGAAAATCCTATCGTTTCCGTAGAAACGTATCTCGATTTAGAAGGACAATGCAGGGAACCCAGAGTATTTGATATGGACGCAAATTGTGTGTAAATTTGTCAATGTGAAGGAGCGAGGGATGCAGTAAAGCAGGAATAATGCATCGGAAGAGAGATACTCGACCCCCAAAAGAAAATCCTATTGCTTCCGTAGAAACGTATCTCGATTTATAAGGACATTGCAGGGAACCCAGGGTATTTCATATGGACGCAAATTGTGTGTTAATTCGTCAATGTGAGGGAGCCAAGGATGCAGTAAGTGAGGAATAATGCATCGGAAAAGAGATAATTGACTCCCAAAAGAATATCCTATCGTTTCCGTAGAAACGTATCTCGATTTGGAAAGACAATGCAGGGAACCCAGAGTATTTCATATGGACGCTACTTGTGTGTCAATTCGTCAATGTGAGGGAGCGAGGGATGCCGTAAAGGAAGAATAATGCATCGGAAAAGAGATACTGGACTCCAAAAGAAAATTCCATCGTTTCCGTAGAAACGTATCTCGATTTAGAAGGACAATGCAGGGAACACAGAGTATTTCATATGGACGCAAATTGTGTGTTAATTCGTCAATGTGATGGGGCGAGGGATACAGTAAAGGAAGAATAATGCATCGGAAAAGAGATACTCGACTCCAAACACAAAATCCTTAAGTACCCGTAGAAACGTATCTCGATTTAGAAGGAGATGACAAGAAACCCAGAGTATTTCATATGGACGCAAATTGTGTGTTAATTCGTCTATGTGAGGGAGCGAGGGATGCAGTAAAGGAGGAATAATGCATCGGAAAAGAGATACGCGACTCCCAAAAGAAAATCCTATCGTTTCCGTAGAAACGTATCTCGATTTAGAAGGACAATGCAGGGAACCCAGAGTATTTCATATGGACGCAAATTGTGTGTTAATTCGTCTATGTGAGGGAGCGAGGGATGCAGTAAAGGAGGAATAATGCATCGGAAAAGTGATACGCGACTCCCAAAAGAAAATCCTATCGTTTCCGTAGAAACGTATCTCGATTTAGAAGGACAATGCAGGGAACCCAGAGTATTTCATATGGACGCAAATTGTGTGTTAATTCGTCAATGTGGGGGAGCGAGGGATGCAGTAAAAGAGGAATAATGCATCGGAAGAGAGATACTCGACTCCCAAAAGAAAATCCTGTTGCTTCCGTAGAAACGTATCTCGATTTAGAAGGACAATGCAGGGAACCCGGGGTATTTCATATGGACGCAAATTGTGTGTTAATTCGTCAATGTGAGGGAGCGAAGGATGCAGTAAGGGAGGAATAATGCAACGGAAAAGGGATACTCGACTCCCAAAAGAAAATTGTATCGTTTCCGTAGAAACATATCTCGATTTAGAAGGACAATGCAAGGAAACAAGAGTATTTCATATGGACGCAAATTGTGTGTTAATTTGCCAATGTGAGGGAGCAGGGATGCAGTAAAGGAGGAATAATGCATCGGAAGAGAGATACTCGACTCCCAAAAGAAAATCCTATTGCTTCCGTAGAAATGTATCTCGATTTAGAAGGACAATGCAGGGAACCCAGAGTATTTCAAATGGACGCAAATTGTTGTGTTAATTTGTCTATGTGAGGGATCTAGGGATGCAGTAAAGGAGGAATAATGCATCGGAAAAGAGATACTCGACTCCCAAAAGAAAATCCGATCGTTTCCGTAGAAACGTATCTCGATTTAGAAGGACAATGCAGGGAATCCAGAGTATTTCAAATGGACGCAAATTGGGTGTTAATTTGTCAATGTGAGGGAGCGAGGGATGCAGTAACGGAGGAATAATGCATCGGTAGAGAGATACTCGACTCCCAAAAGAAAATCCTATTGCGTCCGTAGAAACGTATCTCGATATAGAAGAACGATGCAGGGAACCCAGTGTATTTCATATGGACGCAAATTGTATGTTAATTTGTCAATGTGAGGGAGCGAGGGATGCATTAAAGGAGGAATAATGCATCGGAAAAGAGATACTCGACTCCCAAAAGAAAATCCTATCGTATCCGTAGAAACATATCTCGATTTAGAAGGACAATGCAAGGAAACAAGAGTATTTCATATGGACGCAAATTGTGTGTAAATTGGCCAATGTGAAGAAGCAAGGGATGCAGTAAAGGAGGAATAATGCATCGGAAGAGAGATACTCGACTCCCAAAAGAAAATCCTATTGCTTCCGTAGAAACGTATCTCGATATAGAAGGACAATGCAGGGAACCCAGGGTATTTCATATGGACGCAAATTGTGTGTTAATTTGTCAATGTGAGGGAGTGCGGGATGCATGAAAGGAGGAATAATGCATCGGAAGGGAGATACTCAACTCCCAAAAGAAAATCCTATTGCTTCCGTAGAAACATATCTCGATTTAGAAGGACAATGCAGGGGACACAGGGTATTTCAAATGGACGCAAATTGTTGTGTTAATTTGTCAATGTGAGGGAGCGAGGGATGCAGTGAAGGAGGAATAATACATCGGAAAAGAGATACTCGACTCCCAATAGAAAATCCAATCGTTTCCGTAGAAACATATCTCGATTTGGAAAGACAATGCAGGGAACACAGAGTATTTCATATGGACGCTACTTGTGTGTCAATTCGTCAATGTGAGGGAGCGAGGGATGCCGTAAAGGAAGAATAATGCATCGGAAAAGAGATACTGGACTCCAAAAGAAAATTCTATCGTTTCCGTAGAAACGTATCTCGATTTAGAAGGACAATGCAGGGAAAACAGAGTATTTCATATGGACGCAAATTGTGTGTTAATTCGTAATGTGAGGGAGCGAGGGATGCAGTAATCGAGGAATAATGCATCGGAGAAAAAAACTCGACTCCCAAAAGAAAATCCTATCGTTTCCGTAGAAACGTATCACGATTTAGAAGGACAATGCAGAAAACCCAGAGTATTTCATATGGACGCATATTGTGTGTTTATTCGTCAATGTGAGGTTGCTAGGGATCCAATAAAGGAGGAATAATGCATCGGAATAGAGATACTCGACTCCCAAAAGGAAATGCTGTCGTTTCCGTAGAAACATACCTCGATTTAGAAGGACAATGCAGGGAACCCAGAGTATTTCATATGGACGCAACTTGATTGTTAATTCGTCAATGTGAGGGACCGAGGGATGCAGTAAAGGAGGAATAATGCATCGGAAAAGAGATATTCAACTCCCAAAAAAAAATCCTATCGTTTCCGTAGTAACGTATCTCGATTTAGAAGGACAATGCAGGGAACCCAGAGTATTTCATATGGACGCAAATTGTGTGTTAATTCGTCTATGTGAGGGAGCGAGGGATGCAGTAAAGGAGGAATAATGCATCGGAAAAGAGATACGCGACTCCCAAAAGAAAATCCTATCGTTTCCGTAGAAACGTATCTCGATTTAGAAGGACAATGCAGGGAACCCAGAGTATTTCATATGGACGCAAATTGTGTGTTAATTCGTCAATGTGGGGGAGCGAGGGATGCAGTAAAAGAGGAATAATGCATCGGAAGAGAGATACTCGACTCCCAAAAGGAAATCCTATTGCTTCCGTAGAAACGTATCTCGATTTAGAAGGACAATGCAGGGAACCCAGGGTATTTCATATGGACGCAAATTGTGTGTTAATTCGTCAATGTGAGGGAGCGAAGGATGCAGTAAGGGAGGAACAATGCATCGGAAAAGGGATACTCGTCTAACAAAAGAAAATCGTATCGTTTCCGTAGAAACATATCTCGATTTAGAAGGACAATGCAAGGAAACAAGAGTATTTCATATGGACGCAAATTGTGTGTTAATTTGCCAATGTGAGGGAGCAAGGGATGCAGTAAAGGAGGAATAATGCATCGGAAGAGAGATACTCGATTCCCAAAAGACAATCCTATTGCTTCCGTAGAAATGTATCTCGATTTAGAAGGACAATGCAGGGAACCCAGAGTATTTCATATGGACGCAAATTGTGTGTTAATTTGTCAATGTGAGGGAGCGAGGGATGCAGTAAAGGAGGAATAATGCATCGGAAAAGAGATACTCGACTCCCAAAAGAAAACCCTATCGTTTCCGTAGAAACGTATCTCGATTTAGGAGGACAATGCAGGGAACCCAGAGTATTTCATATGGACGCAAATTGTGTGTTAATTCGTCAATGTTGGTGAGCGAGGGATGCAGTAAAGGAGGAATAATGCATCGGAAAAGACATACTCGACTCCCAAAAGAAAATCCTATTGTTTCCGTAGATACGTTCTCGATTTGGAAAGACAATGCAGGGAACCCAGAGTACTTCATATGGACGCAAATTGTGTGTTAATTCGTCAACGTGAGTGAGCGAGGGATCCCGTAAAGGAGGAATAATGCATCGGAAAAGAGATACTCGACTCCAAAAGAAAATTATATCGTTTCCGTAGAAACGTATCTCGATTTAGAAGGACAATGCAGGGAACCCACAGTATTTCATATGGATGCAAATTGTGTGTTAATTCGTCAATGTGAGAGAGCGAGGGATACAGTAAAGGGAGAATAATGCATCGGAAAAGAGATACTCGACTCCCAAAAGAAAATCCTATTGTTTCCGTAGAAACGTATCTCGATTTAGAAGGACAATGCAGGATACCCAGGGTATTTCATATGGACGCAAATTGTGTATTAATTCGTCAATGTGAGGGAGCGAAGGATGCAGTAAGAGAGGAATAATGCATCGGAAAAGAGATATTCGACTCCCAAAAGAAAATTGTATCGTTTCCGTAGAAACATATCTCGATTTAGAAGGACAATGCAGGGAACCCAGGGTATTTCAAATGGACGCAAATTGTTGCGTTAATTTGTCAATGTGAGGGAGCGAGGTATGCAGTAAAGGAGGAATAATGCATCGGAAAAGAGATAGTCGACTCCTAAAAGAAAATCCTATCGTGTCTGTAGAAACGTATCTCGATTTAGAAGGACAATGCAGGGAACCCAGAGTATTTCATATGGACGCAAATTGTGTGTTAATTTGTCAATGTGAGGGAGCGAGGGATGCAGTAAAGGAGGAATAATGCATCGGAAGAGAGATACTCGACTCCCAAAAGAAAATCCTATTGCTTCCGTAGAAACGTATGTCGATATAGACGGACAATGCAGGGAACCCAGGGTATTTCATATGGACGCAAATTGTGTGTTAATTTGTCAATGTGAGGGAGCGAGGGATGCATTAAAGGAGGAAAAATGCATCGGAAAAGAGATACTCGACTCCCAAAAGAAAATCCTATCGTTTATGTAGAAACATATCTCGATTTAAAAGGACAATGCAAGGAAACAAGAGTATTTCATATGGACGCAAATTGTGTGTTAATTTGTTAGTGTGAGGGAGCAAGGGATGCAGTAAAGGAGGAATAATGCATCGGAAGAGAGATACTCGACTCCCAAAAGAAAATCCTATTGCTTCCGTAGAAACGTATCTCGATTTAGAAGGACAATGCAGGGAACCCAGGGTATTTCAAATGGACGCAAATTGTTGTGTTAATTTGTCAATGTGATGGAGCGAGGGATGCAGTAAGTGAGGAATAATGCATCGGAAAAGAGATACTCGACGCCCAAAAGAAAATCCTATCGTTTCCGTAGAAACGTTATCGATTTGGAAACACAATGCAGGGAACCCAGAGTACTTCATATGGACGCAAATTGTGTGTTAATTCGTCAATGTGAGTGAGCGAGGGATCCCGTAAAGGAGGAATAATGCATCGGAAAAGAGATACTCGACTCCAAAAGAAAATTATATCGTTTCCGTAGAAACGAATCTCGAATTAGAAGGACAATGCAGGGAACACAGAGTATTTCATATGGATGCAAATTGTGTGTTAATTCGTCAATGTGAGGGAGCGAGGGATACAGTAAAAGAAGAATAATGCATCGGAAAAGAGATACTCGGCTCCCAAAAGAAAATCCTATTGTTTCCGTAGAAACGTATCTCGATTTAGAAGGACAATGCAGGGTACCCAGGGTATTTCATATGGACGCAAATTGTGTATTAATTCGTCAATGTGAGGGAGCGAAGGATGCAGTAAGAGAGGAATAATGCATCGGAAAAGAGATATTCGACTCCCAAAAGAAAATTGTATCGTTTCCGTAGAAACATATCTCGATTTAGAAGGACAATGCAGGGAACCCAGGGTATTTCAAATGGACGCAAATTGTTGCGTTAATTTGTCAATGTGAGGGAGCGAGGTATGCAGTAAAGGAGGAATAATGCATCGGAAAAGAGATAGTCGACTCCTAAAAGAAAATCCTATCGTGTCTGTAGAAACGTATCTCGATTTAGAAGGACAATGCAGGGAACCCAGAGTATTTCATATGGACGCAAATTGTGTGTTAATTTGTCAATGTGAGGGAGCGAGGGATGCAGTAAAGGAGGAATAATGCATCGGAAGAGAGATACTCGACTCCCAAAAGAAAATCCTATTGCTTCCGTAGAAACGTATGTCGATATAGACGGACAATGCAGGGAACCCAGGGTATTTCATATGGACGCAAATTGTGTGTTAATTTGTCAATGTGAGGGAGAGAGGGATGCATTAAAGGAGGAAAAATGCATCGGAAAAGAGATACTCGACTCCCAAAAGAAAATCCTATCGTTTATGTAGAAACATATCTCGATTTAAAAGGACAATGCAAGGAAACAAGAGTATTTCATATGGACGCAAATTGTGTGTTAATTTGTCAGTGTGAGGGAGCAAGGGATGCAGTAAAGGAGGAATAATGCATCGGAAGAGAGATACTCGACTCCCAAAAGAAAATCCTATTGCTTCCGTAGAAACGTATCTCGATTTAGAAGGACAATGCAGGGAACCCAGGGTATTTCAAATGGACGCAAATTGTTGTGTTAATTTGTCAATGTGAGGGAGCGAGGGATGCAGTAAGTGAGGAATAATGCATCGGAAAAGAGATACTCGACGCCCAAAAGAAAATCCTATCGTTTCCGTAGAAACGTTATCGATTTGGAAACACAATGCAGGGAACCCAGAGTACTTCATATGGACGCAAATTGTGTGTTAATTCGTCAATGTGAGTGAGCGAGGGATCCCGTAAAGGAGGAATAATGCATCGGAAAAGAGATACTCGACTCGAAAAGAAAATTATATCGTTTCCGTAGAAACGTATCTCGAATTAGAAGGACAATGCAGGGAACACAGAGTATTTCATATGGATGCAAATTGTGTGTTAATTCGTCAATGTGAGGGAGCGAGGGATACAGTAAAAGAAGAATAATGCATCGGAAAAGAGATACTCGGCTCCCAAAAGAAAATCCTATTGTTTCCGTAGAAACGTAACTCGATTTGGAAGGACAATGCAGGGAACCCAGAGTATTTCATATGGACGCAAATTGTGTGTTAATTCGTCAATGTGGGGAAGCGAGGGATCCCGTAAAGGAGGTATAATGCATCGGAAAAGAGATACTCGACTCCCAAAAGAAAATCCTATCGTTTCCGTAGAAACGTATCTCGATTTAGAAGGACAATGCAGGGAACCCAGAGTATTTCATATGGACGCAAATTGTGTGTTAATTCGTCAATGTGAGTGAGCGAGGGATCCCGTAACGGAAGAATAATGCATCGGAAAAGAGATACTCGACTCCAAAAGAAAATCCTATTGTTTCCGTAGAAACGTATCTCGATTTAGAAGGACAATGCAGGGAACGCTGAGTATTTCATAGGGTCGCAAATTGTTCGTTAATTCGTCAATGTGGGGGAGCAAGGGATGCAGTAAAGGAGGAATAATGCATCGGAAGAGAGATACTCGACTCCCAAAAGAAAATAATATTGCTTCAGTAGAAACGTATCACGATTTAGAAGGACAATGCAGGGAACCCAGGGTATTTCAAATGGACGCAAATTGTTGCGTTAATTTGTCAATGTGAGGGAGCGACGGATGCAGTAGAGGAGGAACAATGCATCGGAAAAGAGATACTCGACTCCGAAAAGAAAATCCTATCGTGTCCGTAGAAACGTATCTCGATTTAGAAGGACAATGCAGGGAACCCAGAGTATTTCATATGGACGCAAATTGTGTGTTAATTTGTCAATGTGACGGAGCGAGGGATGCAGTAAAGGAGGAATAATGCATCGGAAGAGAGATACTCGACGCCCAAAAGAAAATCCTATTGCTTCCGTAGAAACGTATCTCGATATAGAAGGACAATGCAGGGAAACCAGGGTATTTCATATGGACGCAAATTGTGTGTTAATTTGTCAATGTGAGGGAGCGAGGGATGCAGTAAAGGAGGAATAATGCATCGGAAAAGAGATACTCGACTCCCAAAAGAAAATCCTATCGTTTCCGTAGAAACATATCTCGATTTAAAAGGACAATGCAAGGAAACAAGAGTATTTCATATGGATGCAAATTGTGTGTTAATTTGTCAATGTGAGGGAGCAAGGGATGCAGTAAAGGAGGAATAATGCATCGGAAGAGAGATACTCGACTCCCAAAAGCAAAATCCTATTGCTTCCGTAGAAACGTATCTCGATTTAGAAGGACAATGCAGGGAACCCAGAGTATTTCATATGGACGCAAATTGTGTGTTAATTCGTCAATGTGGGGAAGCGAGGGATCCCGTAAAGGAGGTATAATGCATCGGAAAAGAGATACTCGACTCCCAAAAGACAATCCTATCGTTTCCGTAGAAACGTATCTCGATTTAAAAGGACAATGCAGGGTACCCAGAGTATTTCATATGGACGCAAATTGTGTGTTAATTCGTCAATGTGAGTGAGCGAGGGATCCCGTAACGCAAGAATAATGCATCGGAAAAGAGATACTCGACTCCAAAATAAAATCCTATCGTTTCCGTAGAATCGTATCTCGATTTAGAAGGACAATGCAGGGAACGCTGAGTATTTCATATGGACGCAAATTGTGTGTTAATTTGTCAATGTGAGGGAGCGATGGATGCAGTAAAGGAGGAATAATGCATCGGAAGAGAGATACTCGACTCCAAATAGAAAATCCTATTGCTTCCGTAGAAACGTATCTCGATATAGAAGGACAATGCAGGGAACCAAGGGTATTTCATATGGACGAAAAATTGTTCGTTAATTCGTCAATGTGGGGGAGCAAGAGATGCAGTAAAGGAGGAATAATGCATCGGAAGAGAGATACTCGACTCCCAAAAGAAAATCCTATTGCTTCCGTAGAAACGTATCACGATTTAGAAGGACAATGCAGGGAACCCAGGGTATTTCAAATGGACGCAAATTGTTGCGTTAATTTGTCAATGTGAGGGAGCGAGGGATGCAGTAAAGGAGGAATAATGCATCGGAAAAGAAATACTCGACTCCCAAAAGTAAGTCCTATCGTTTCCGTAGAAACATATCTTGATTTAAAAGGACAATGCAAGGAAACAAGAGTATTTGATATGGACGCAAATTGTGTGTTAATTCGCCAATTTGGGGGAGCGAGGGATGCAGTAAAGCAGGAATAATGCATCGGAAAAGAGATACTCGACTCCCAAAAGGAAATCCTATCGTTTCCGTAGAAACGTATCTCGATTTAGAAGGACAATGCAGGGAACCCAGAGTATTTCATATGGACGAAAATTGTGTGTTAATTCGTCAATGTGAGGGTTCGAGGGATGCAGTAAATGAGGAATAATTCATCAAAAAAGAGATACTCGACTCCGAAAAGAAAATCCTATCGTTTCCGTAGAAACGTATCTCGACTTAGAAGGACAATGCAGGGTACCCAAAGTATTTCATATGGACGCAAATTGTGTGTTAATTTGTCAATGTGAGGGAGCGCGGGATGCATAAAAGGAGGGATAATCCAGCGGAGAAGATATACTCGACTCCCAAAAGAAAATCCTATCGTTTCCGTAGAAACATATCTCGATTTAGAAGGACAATGCAAGGAAACAAGAGTATTTCATATGGACGGAGATTGTGTGCTAATTTGTCAATGTGAGGGAGCAAGGGATCCAGTTAAGGAGGAATAATGCATCGGAAGGGAGATACTCAACTCCCAAAAGAAAATCCTATTGCTTCCGTAGAAACATATCTCGATATAGAAGGACAATGCAGGGAACCCAGGGTATTTCAAATGGACGCAAATTGTAGTGTTAATTTGTCAATGTGAGGGAGCGAGGGATGCAGTGAAGGAGGAATAATACATCGGAAAAGAGATACTCGACTCCCAATAGAAAATCCTATCGTTTCCGTAGAAACGTATCTCGATTTAGAAGGACAATGCAGGGAACCCAGAGTATTTGATATGGACGCAAATTGTGTGTAAATTTGTCATTGTGAGGGAGCGAGGGATGCAGTGAAGCAGGAATAATGCATCAGAAGAGAGATACTCGACCCCCAAAAGAAAATCCTATTGCTTCCGTAGAAACGTATCTCGATTTATAAGGACATTGCAGGGAACCCAGGGTATTTCATATGGACGCAAAATTGTGTGTTAATTCGTCAATGTGAGGGAGCCAAGGATGCAGTAAGTGAGGAGTAATGCATCGGAAAAGAGGTAATTGACTCCCAAAAGAAAATCCTATCGTTTCCGTAGAAACGTATCTCGATTTGGAAAGACAATGCAGGGAACCCAGAGTATTTCATATGGACGCAACTTGTGTGTCAATTCGTCAATGTGAGGGAGCGAGGGATGCCGTAAAGGAAGAATAATGCATCGGAAAAGAGATACTGGACTCCAAAAGAAAATTCTATCGTTTCCGTAGAAACGTATCTCGATTTAGAAGGACAATACAGGGAACACAGAGTATTTCATATTGACGCAAATTGTGTGTTAATTCGTCAATGTGATGGGGCGAGGGATACAGTAAAGGAAGAATAATGCATCGGAAAAGAGATACTCGACTCCAAACAGAAAATCCTTCCATACCCGTAGAAACGTATCTCGATTTAGAAGGAGATGACAAGAAACCCAGAGTATTTCATATGGATGCAAATTGTGTGTTAATTCGATAATGTGAGGGAGCGAGGGATGCTGTAAAGAAATAAAAATTCATCGGAATAGAGATACCCGACTCCCAAAAGAAAATCCTATCGTTTCCGTGGAAACAGATGTCGATTTAGAAGGACAATGCGGGGAACCCAGAATATTTCATATGGACGCAAATTGTGTGTTAATTCGTCAATGTGAGGGTGCGAGAGATGTAGTAAAGGAGGAATAATGAATCGGAAAAGAGATACTCGACTCCCAAAAGAAAATCCTATCGTTTCCGTAGAAACGTATCTCGATTTAGAAGTTCAAATCAGGGAACCCAGAGTATTTCATATGGACGCAAATTGTGTGTTAATTCGTCAATGTGAGGGAGCGAGGGATGCAGTAAAGGAGGAACAAAGCATCGGAAAAGAGATACTCGACTCCAAAAAGAAAATCCTATCGTTTCCGTGGAAACGTATCTTGATTTAGAAAGAAAATGCAGGGAACCCAGAGTATCTCATATGGACGCCATTTGTATGTTATTTCGTCAACGTGAGGGAGCGAGGGATACAGTAAAGGAGGAATAATGCATCGGAAAAGAGATACTCGACTCCAAAAAGAAAATCCTATCGTTTCCGTAGAAACGTATCTCGATTTTGAAGTAGATGGCAGGGAAACCTATGTATTTCATATGGACGCAAATTGTGCGTTAATTCTTCAATGTGAGGGAGCGAGGCATGCAGTAAAGGAGGAATAATGCATCCGAAAAGAGATACTCGACTCCCAAATGATAATCCTGTCGTTTCCGTGGAAACGTATCTCGATTTAGAAGGACAATGCAGGGAACCCAGAGAATTTCATATGGACGCTAATTGTGTGTTAATTCGTCAATGTGAGGGAGCGAGGGATGCAGTAATCGAGCAACAATGCATCGGAGAAAAAAACTCGACTCCCAAAAGAAAATCCTATCGTTTCCGTAGAAACGTATCACGATTTAGAAGGACAATGCAGAAAACCCAGAGTATTTCATATGGACGCATATTGTGTGTTTATTCGTCAATGTGAGGTTGCTAGGGATCCAAGAAATGAGGAATAATGCATCGGAATAAAGATACTCGACTCCCAAAAGAAAATCCTATCGTTTCCGTAGAAACATACCTCGATTTAGAAGGACAATGCAGGGAACCCAGAGTATTTCAAATGGACGCAACTTGATTGTTATTTCGTCAATGTGAGGGAGCGAGGGATGAAGTAAAGGAGGAATAATGCATCGGAAAAGAGATATTCAACACCCAAAATAAAATCCTATCGTTTCCGTAGAAACGTATCTCGATTTAGAAGGACAATGCAGGGAACCCAGAGTATTTCATATGGACGCAATTTGTGTGTTAATTCGTCTATGTGAGGGAGCGAGGGATGCAGCAAAGGAGGAATAATGCATCGGAAAAGAGATACGCGACTCCCAAAAGAAAATCCTATCGTTTCCGTAGAAACGTATCTCGATTTAGAAGGACAATGCAGGGAACCCAGAGTATTTCATATGGACGCAAATTGTGTGTTAATTCGTCAATGTGGGGGAGCGAGGGATGCAGTAAAAGAGGAATAATGCATCGAGAGAGATACTCGACTCCCAAAAGAAAATCCTATTGCTTCCGTAGAAACATATCTCGATTTAGAAGGACAATGCAGGGAACCCAGGGTATTTCATATGGACGCAAATTGTGTGTTAATTCGTCAATATGAGGGAGCGAAGGATGCAGTAAGGGAGGAATAATGCATCGGAAAAGGGATACTCGACTCCCAAAAGAAAATGGTATCGTTTCCGTAGAAACATATCTCGATTTAGAACGACAATGCAAGGAAACAAGAGTATTTCATATGGACGCAAATTGTGTGTTAATTTGCCAATGTGAGGGAGCAAGGGATGCAGTAAAGGAGGAATAATGCATCGGAAGAGAGATACTCGACTCCCAAAAGAAAATCCTATTGCTTCCGTAGAAACGAATCTCGATTTAGATGGACAGTGCAGGGAACCCAGAGTAATTCAAATGGACGCAAATTGTTGTGTTAATTTGTCTATGTGAGGGAGCGAGGGATGCAGTAAAGGAGGAATAATGCATCGGAAAAGAGATACTCGACTCCCAAAAGAAAATCCTATCGTTTCCGTAGAAACGTATCTCGATTTAGAAAGACAATGCAGGGAACCCAGAGTATTTCATATTGGACGCAAATTGTGTGTTAATTTGTCAATGTGAGGGAGCGAGCGATACAGTAAAGGAAGAATAATGCATTGGAAAAGAGATACTCGACTCCAAAAAGAAAATCCTATCATACCCGTAGAAACGTATGTCGATTTAGAAGGAGATGACAG
This sequence comes from Schistocerca nitens, assembly GCF_023898315.1. Classification (NCBI taxonomy): domain Eukaryota; kingdom Metazoa; phylum Arthropoda; class Insecta; order Orthoptera; family Acrididae; genus Schistocerca; species Schistocerca nitens. The sequence goes on along the minus strand of NC_064618.1, from coordinate 36,238,916 downwards.
GAAACCCAGAGTATTTCATATGGACCCAAGTTGTGTGTTAATTCGACAATGTGAGGGAGCGAAAGATGCAGTAAGGGAGGAATAATGCATCGGAAAAGAGATACTCGACTCCCAAAAGAAAATCGTATCGTTTCCGTAGAAACTTATCTCGATTTGGAAGGAGATGACAGTGTACCCACAGTTTTTCATATGGACGCAAATTGTGTGTTAATTCGTCCTTGTGAGTGAGCGAGGGATCCCGTAAAAGAGGAATAATGCATCGGAAAAGAGTTACTCGACTCCCAAAAGAAAATCCTATTGCTTCCGTAGAAACGTATCTCGATTTAGAAGGACAATGCAGGGAACCCAGGGTATTTCATATGGACGCAAATTGTGTGTTAATTCGTCAATGTGAGGGAGCGAAAGATGCAGTATGGGAGGAATAATGCATCGGAAAAGAGATACTCGACTCCCAAAAGAAAATCGTATCGTTTCCGTAGAAACGTATCTTGATTTAGAAGGACAATGCAGGGAACCCAGAGTATTTCATATGGACGCAAATAGTGTGTTAATTCGTCAATGTGAGTGAGCGAGGGATCCCGTAAAGGAGGAATAATGCATCGGAAAAGAGATACTCGACTCCCAAAAGAAACTCCTATCGTTTCCGTACAAACGTATCTCGATTTAGAAGTACAATGCAGGGAACCCAGAGTATTTCGTATGGACGAAAATTGTGTGTTAATTCGTCAATGTGAGGGAGCGAGGGATGCATTAAAGCAGGAATAATGCATCGGAAGAGAGATACTCGACTCCCAAAAGAAAATCCTATTGCTTCCGTAGAAACGTATCTCGATATAGAAGGACAATGCAGGGAACCCAGGGTATTTCATATGGACCCAAATTGTGTGTTAATTTGTCAATGTGAGGAAGTGCGGGATGCATAAAAGGAGGGATAATGCATCGGAAAAGATATACTCGACTCCCAAAAGAAAATCCTATCGTTTCCGTAGAAACATATCTCGATTTAGAAGGACAATGCAAGGAAACAAGAGTGTTTCATATGGACGCAAATTGTGTGTTAATTTGTCAATGTGAGGGAGCAAGGGATCCAGTAAAGGAGGAATAATGCATCGGAAGGGAGATACTCAACTCCCAAAAGAAAATCCTATTGCTTCCGTAGAAACATATCTCGATTTAGAAGGACAATGCAGGGAACCCAGGGTATTTCAAATGGACGCAAATTGTTGTGTTAATTTGTCAATGTGAGGGGCGAGGGATGCAGTGAAGGAGGAATAATACATCGGAAAAGAGATACGCGACTCCCAATAGAAAATCCTATCGTTTCCGTAGAAACGTATCTCGATTTAGAAGGACAATGCAGGGAACACAGAGTATTTCATATGGACGCAAATTGTGTGTTAATTCGTCAATGTGATGGGGCGAGGGATACAGTAAAGGAAGAATAATGCATCGGAAAAGAGATACTCGACTCCAAACAGAAAATCCTTAAGTACCCGTAGAAACGTATCTCGATTTAGAAGGAGATGACAAGAAACCCAGAGTATTTCATATGGATGCAAATTGTGTGTTAATTCGTCTATGTGAGGGAGCGAGGAATGCAGTAAAGGAGGAATAATGCATCAGAAAAGAGATACGCGACTCCCAAAAGAAAATCCTATCGTTTCCGTAGAAACGTATCTCGATTTAGAAGGACAATGCAGGGAACCCAGAGTATTTCATATGGACGCAAATTGTGTGTTAATTCGTCTATGTGAGGGAGCGAGGGATGCCGTAAAGGAGGAATAATGCATCGGAAAAGAGATACGCGACTCCCAAAAGAAAATCCTATCGTTTCCGTAGAAACGTATCTCGATTTAGAAGGACAATGCAGGGAACCCCGAGTTTTTTATATGGACGCTAATTGTGTGTTAATTCGATAATGTGAGGGAGCGAGGGATGCTGTAAAGAAATAAAAATTCATCGGAATAGAGATACCCGACTCCCAAAAGAAAATCCTATCGTTTCCGTGGAAACAGATGTCGATTTAGAAGGACAATACGGGGAACCCAGAATATTTCATATGGACGCAAATTGTGTGTTAATTCGTCAATGTGAGGGTGCGAGAGATGTAGTAAAGGAGGAATAATGAATCGGAAAAGAGATACTCGACTCCCAAAAGAAAATCCTATCGTTTCCGTAGAAACGTATCTCGATTTAGAAGTTCAATTCAGGGAACCCAGAGTATTTCATATGGACGCAAATTGTGTGTTAATTCGTCAATGTGAGGGAGCGAGGGATGCAGTAAAGGAGGAAGAGAGCATCGGAACAGAGATACTCGACTCCCAAAAGAAAATCCTGTGGTTTCCGAAGAAACGTATCTCGATTTAAAATGAAAATGCAGGGAAACCAGAGTATTACATATGGATGCAAATTGTGTGTTAATTTGTCAATGTGAGGGAGCGAGGGATGCAGTAAAGGAGGAAGAAAGCATCGGAAAAGAGATACTCGACTCCAAAAGAAAATCCTATCGTTTCCGTGGAAACGTATCTTGATTTAGAAAGAAAATGCAGGGAACCCAGAGTATTTCATATGGACGCCTTTTGTATGTTATTTCGTCAACGTGAGGGAGCGAGGGATGCAGTAATCGAGCAACAATGCATCGGAGAAAAAAACTCGACTCCCAAAAGAAAATCCTATCGTTTCCGTAGAAACGTATCACGATTTAGAAGGACAATGCAGAAAACCCAGAGTATTTCATATGGACGCATATTGTGTGTTTATTCGTCTTTGTGAGGTTGCTAGGGATCCAATAAATGAGGAATAATGCATCGGAATAGAGATACTCGACTCCCAAAAGAAAATCCTATCGTTTCCGTAGAAACATACCTCGATTTAGAAGGACAATGCAGGGAACCCAGAGTATTTCAAATGGACGCAACTTGATTGTTAATTCGTCAATGTGAGGGAGCGAGGGATGCAGTAAAGGAGGAATAATGCATCGGAAAAGAGATATTCAACTCCCAAAATAAAATCCTATCGTTTCCGTAGAAACGTATCTCGATTTAGAAGGACAATGCAGGGAACCCAGAGTATTTCATATGGACGCAAATTGTGTGTTAATTCGTCTATGTGAGGGAGCGAGGGATGCAGCAAAGGAGGAATAATGCGTCGGAAAAGAGATACGCGACTCCCAAAAGAAAATCCTATCGTTTCCGTAGAAACGTATCTCGATTTAGAAGTTCAATTCAGGGAACCCAGAGTATTTCATATGGACGCAAATTGTGTGTTAATTCGTCAATGTGAGGGAGCGAGGGATGCAGTAAAGGAGGAAGAGAGCATCGGAAAAGAGATACTCGACTCCCAAAAGAAAATCCTGTGGTTTCCGAAGAAACGTATCTCGATTTAAAAGGAAAATGCAGGGAAACCAGAGTATTACATATGGATGCAAATTGTGTGTTAATTTGTCAATGTGAGGGAGCGAGGGATGCAGTAAAGGACGAAGAAAGCATCGGAAAAGAGATACTCGACTCCAAAAGAAAATCCTATCGTTTCCGTGGAAACGTATCTTGATTTAGAAAGAAAATGCAGGGAACCCAGAGTATTTCATATGGACGCCATTTGTATGTTATTTCGTCAACGTGAGGGAGCGAGGGATGCAGTAATCGAGCAACAATGCATCGGAGAAAAAAACTCGACTCCCAAAAGAAAATCCTATCGTTTCCGTAGAAACGTATCACGATTTAGAAGGACAATGCAGAAAACCCAGAGTATTTCATATGGACGCATATTGTGTGTTTATTCGTCTTTGTGAGGTTGCTAGGGATCCAATAAATGAGGAATAATGCATCGGAATAGAGATACTCGACTCCCAAAAGAAAATCCTATCGTTTCCGTAGAAACATACCTCGATTTAGAAGGACAATGCAGGGAACCCAGAGTATTTCAAATGGACGCAACTTGATTGTTAATTCGTCAATGTGAGGGAGCGAGGGATGCAGTAAAGGAGGAATAATGCATCGGAAAAGAGATATTCAACTCCCAAAATAAAATCCTATCGTTTCCGTAGAAACGTATCTCGATTTAGAAGGACAATGCAGGGAACCCAGAGTATTTCATATGGACGCAAATTGTGTGTTAATTCGTCTATGTGAGGGAGCGAGGGATGCAGCAAAGGAGGAATAATGCGTCGGAAAAGAGATACGCGACTCCCAAAAGAAAATCCTATCGTTTCCGTAGAAACGTATCTCGATTTAGAAGGACAATGCAGGGAACCCAGATTATTTCATATGGACGCAAATTGTGTGTTAATTCGTCAATGTGGGGGAGCGAGGGATGCAGTAAAAGAGGAATAATGCATCGAGAGAGATACTCGACTCCTAAAAGAAAATCCTATTGCTTCCGTAGAAACGTATCTCGATTTAGAAAGACAATGCAGGGAACCCAGGGTATTTCATATGGACGCAAATTGTGTGTTAATTCGTCAATATGAGGGAGCGAAGGATGCAGTAACGGAGGAATAATGCATCGGAAAAGGGATACTCGACTCCCAAAAAAAAAAATGATATCGTTTCCGTAGAAACATATCTCGATTTAGAAGGACAATGCAAGGAAACAAGAGTATTTCATATGGACGCAAATTGTGTGTTAATTTGCCAATGCGAGGGAGCAAGGGATGCAGTAAAGGAGGAATAATGCATCGGAAGAGAGATACTCGACTCCCAAAAGAAAATCCTATTGCTTTCGTAGAAACGAATCTCGATTTAGAAAGACAATGCAGGGAACCCAGAGTATTTCATATGGACGCAAATTGTGTGTTAATTCGTCAATGTGAGGGAGCGAGCGATACAGTAAAGGAAGAATAATGCATTGGAAAAGAGATACTCGACTCCAAAAAGAAAATCCTATCATACCCGTAGAAACGTATGTCGATTTAGAAGGAGATGACAGGAAACCCAGAGTATTTCATATGGACCCAAGTTGTGTGTTAATTCGACAATGTGAGGGAGCGAAAGATGCAGTAAGGGAGGAATAATGCATCGGAAAAGAGATACTCGACTCCCAAAAGAAAATCGTATCGTTTCCGTAGAAACGTATCTCGATTTGGAAGGAGATGACAGTGTACCCACAGTTTTTCATATGGACGCAAATTGTGTGTTAATTCGTCCTTGTGAGTGAGCGAGGGATCCCGTAAAAGAGGAATAATGCATCGGAAAAGAGATACTCGACTCCAATAGAAAATCCTATCGTTTCCGTAGAAACGTATCTCGATTTAGAAGGACAATGCAGGGAACCCAGAGTATTTCATATGGACCCAAGTTGTGTGTTAATTCGACAATGTGAGGGAGCGAAAGATGCAGTAAGGGAGGAATAATGCATCGGTAAAGTGATACTCGACTCCCAAAAGAAAATCCTATTGCTTCCGTAGAAACGTATCTCGATGTAGAAGGACAATGCAGGGAACCCAGGGTATTTCATATGGATGCAAATTGTGTGTTAATTCGACAATGTGAGGGAGCGGAAGATGCAGTATGGGAGGAATAATGCATCGGAAAAGAGATACTCGACTCCCAAAAGAAAATCGTATCGTTTCCGTAGAAACGTATCTTGATTTAGAAGGACAATACAGGGAACCCAGAGTATTTCATATGGACGCAAATTGTGTGTTAATTCGTCAATGTGAGTGAGCGAGGGATCCCGTAAAGGAGGAATAATGCATCGGAAAAGAGATACTCGACTCCCAAAAGAAACTCCTATCGTTTCCGTACAAACGTATCTCGATTTAGAAGTACAATGCAGGGAACCCAGAGTATTTCATATGGACGAAAATTGTGTGTTAATTCGTCAATGTGAGGGAGCGAGGGATGCAGTAAAGGAGGAATAATGCATCGGAAGAGAAATACTCGACTCCCAAAAGAAAATCCTATTGCTTCCGTAGAAACGTATCTCGATATAGAAGGACAATGCAGGGGACCCAGGGTGTTTCATATGGACGCAAATTGTGTGTTAATTTGTCAATGTGAGGGAGCGCGGGATGCATAAATGGAGGGATAATGCATCGGAAAAGATATACTCGACTCCCAAAAGAAAATCCTATCGTTTCCGTAGAAACATATCTCGATTTAGAAGGCCAATGCAAGGAAACAAGAGTGTTTCATATGGACGCAGATTGTGTGTTAATTTGTCAATGTGAGGGAGCAAGGGATCCAGTAAAGGAGGAATAATGCATCGGAAGGGAGATACTCAACTCCCAAAAGAAAATCCTATCGTTTACGTAGAAACGTATCTCGATTTAGAAGGACAATGCAGGGAACCCAGAGTATTTGATATGGACGCAAATTGTGTGTAAATTTGTCAATGTGAAGGAGCGAGGGATGCAGTAAAGCAGGAATAATGCATCGGAAGAGAGATACTCGACCCCCAAAAGAAAATCCTATTGCTTCCGCAGAAACGTATCTCGATTTATAAGGACATTGCAGGGAACCCAGGGTATTTCATATGGACGCAAATTGTGTGTTAATTCGTCAATGTGAGGGAGCCAAGGATGCAGTAAGTGAGGAATAATGCATCGGAAAAGAGATAATTGACTCCCAAAAGAATATCCTATCGTTTCCGTAGAAACGTATCTCGATTTGGAAAGACAATGCAGGGAACCCAGAGTATTTCATATGGACGCTACTTGTGTGTCAATTCGTCAATGTGAGGGAGCGAGGGATGCCGTAAAGGAAGAATAATGCATCGGAAAAGAGATACGCGACTCCCAAAAGAAAATCCTATCGTTTCCGTAGAAACGTATCTCGATTTAGAAGGACAATGCAGGGAACCCTGAGTATTTCATAAGGACGCAAATTGTGTGTTAATTCGTCTATGTGAGGGAAAGAGAGATGCAGTAAAGGAGGAATAATGCATCGGAAAAGAGATACGCGACTCCCAAAAGAAAATCCTATCGTTTCCGTAGAAACGTATCTCGATTTAGAAGGACAATGCAGGGAACCCAGAGTATCTCATATGGACGCAAATTGTGTGTTAATTCGTCAATGTGGGGGAGCGAGGGATGCAGTAAAAGAGGAATAATGCATCGGAAGAGAGATACTCGACTCCCAAAACAAAATCCTCTTGCTTCCGTAGAAACGTATCTCGATTTAGAAGGACAATGCAGGGAACCCAGGGTATTTCATATGGACGCAAATTGTGTGTTAATTCGTCAATGTGAGGGAGCGAAGGATGCAGTAAGGGAGGAATAATGCAACGGAAAAGGGATACTCGACTCCCAAAAGAAAATCGTATCGTTTCCGTAGAAACATATCTCGATTTAGAAGGACAATGCAAGGAAACAAGAGTATTTCATATGGACGCAAATTGTGTGTTAATTTGCCAATGTGAGGGAGCAAGGGATGCAGTAAAGGAGGAATAATGCATCGGAAGAGAGATACTCGACTCCCAAAAGAAAATCCTATTGCTTCCGTAGAAAAATATCTCGATTTAGAAGGACAATGCAGGGAACCCAGGGTATTTTAAATGGACGCAAAATGTAGTGTTAATTTGTCAATGTGAGGGAGCGAGGGATGCAGTGAAGGAGGAATAATACATCGGAAAAGAGATACTCGACTCCCAGTAGAAAATCCTATCGTTTCCGTAGAAACGTATCTCGATTTAGAAGGACAATGCAGGGAAACCAGAGTATTTGATATGGACGCAAATTGTGTGTAAATTTGTCAATGTGAGGGAGCGAGGGATGCAGTAAAGCAGGAATAATGCATCGGAAGAGAGATACTCGACCCCCAAAAGAAAATCCTATTGCTTCCGTAGAAACGTATCTCGATTTATAAGGACATTGCAGGGAACCCAGGGTATTTTATATGGACGCAAATTGTGTGTTATTTCGTCAATGTGAGGGAGCCAAGGATGCTGTAAGTGAGGAGTAATGCATCGGAAAAGAGATAATTGACTCCCAAAAGAAAATCCTATCGTTTCCGTAGAAACGTATCTCGATTTGGAAAGACAATGCAGGGAACCTAGAGTATTTCATATGGACGCAACTTGTGTGTCAATTCGTCAATGTGAGGGAGCGAGGGATGCCGTAAAGGAAGAATAATGCATCGGAAAAGAGATACTGGACTCCAAAAGAAAATTCTACCGATCCGTAGAAACGTATCTCGATTTAGAAGGACAATGCAGGGAACACAGAGTATTTCATATTGACGCAAATTGTGTGTTAATTCGTCAATGTGATGGGGCGAGGGATACAGTAAAGGAAGAATAATGCATCGGAAAAGAGATACTCGACTCCAAACAGAAAATCCTTCCATACCCGTAGAAACGTATCTCGATTTAGAAGGAGATGACAAGAAACCCAGAGTATTTCATATGGACGCAAATTGTGTGTTAATTCGATAATGTGAGGGAGCGAGGGATGCTGTAAAGAAATAAAAATTCATCGGAATAGAGATACCAGACTCCCAAAAGAAAATCCTATCGTTTCCGTGGAAACAGATGTCGATTTAGAAGGACAATGCGGGGAACCCAGAATATTTCATATGGACGCAAATTGTGTGTTAATTCGTCAATGTGAGGGTGCGAGAGATGTAGTAAAGGAGGAATAATGAATCGGAAAAGAGATACTCGACTCCCAAAAGAAAATCCTGTGGTTTCCGTAGAAACGTATCTCGATTTAGAAGTTCAATTCAGGGATCCCAGAGTATTTCATATGGACGCAAATTGTGTGTTAATTCGTCAATGTGAGGGAGCGAGGGATGCAGTAAAGGAGGAAGAAAGCATCGGAAAAGAGATACTCGACTCCCAAAAGAAAATCCTGTGGTTTCCGTAGAAACGTATCTCCATTTAGAAGGAAAATGCAGGGAATCCAGAGTATTACATATGGATGCAAATTGTGTGTTAATTTGTCAATGTGAGGGAGCGAGGGATGCAGTAAAGGAGGAAGAAAGCATCCGAAAAGAGATACTCGACTCCCAAATGATAATCCTGTCGTTTCCGTGGAAACGTATCTTGATTTAGAAAGAAAATGCAGGGAACCCAGAGTATCTCATATGGACCCCATTTGTATGTTATTTCGTCAACGTGAGGGAGCGAGGGATACAGTAAAGGAGGAATAATGCATCGGAAAAGAGATACTCGACTCCAAAAAGAAAATCCTATCGTTTCCGTAGAAACGTATCTCGATTTAGAAGTAGATGGCAGGGAACCCTATGTATTTCATATGGACGCAAATTGTGCGTTAATTCTTCAATGTGAGGGAGCGAGGCATGCAGTAAAGGAGGAATAATGCATCCGAAAAGAGATACTCGACTCCCAAATGATAATGCTGTCGTTTCCGTGGAAACGTATCTCGATTTAGAAGGACAATGCAGGGAACCCAGAGAATTTCATATGGACGCTAATTGTGTGTTAATTCGTCAGTGTGAGGGAGCGAGGGATGCAGTAATCGAGCAACAATGCATTGGAGAAAAAAACTCGACTCCCAAAAGAAAATCCTATCGTTTCCGTAGAAACGTATCACGATTTAGAAGGACAATGCAGAAAACCCAGAGTATTTCATATGGACGCATATTGTGTGTTTATTCGTCAATGTGAGGTTGCTAGGGATCCAATAAATGAGGAATAATGCATCGGAATAGAGATACTCGACTCCCAAAAGAAAATCCTATCGTTTCCGTAGAAACATACCTCGATTTAGAAGGACAATGCAGGGAACCCAGAGTATTTCAAATGGACGCAACTTGATTGTTAATTCGTCAATGTGAGGGAGCGAGGGATGCAGTAAAGGAGGAATAATGCATCGGAAAAGAGATATTCAACTCACAAAATAAAATCCTATCGTTTCCGTAGAAACGTATCTCGATTTAGAAGGACAATGCAGGGAACCCAGAGTATTTCATATGGACGCAAATTGTGTGTTAACTCGTCTATGTGAGGGAGCGAGGGATGCAGCAAAGGAGGAATAATGCATCGGAAAAGAGATACGCGACTCCCAAAAGAAAATCCTATCGTTTCCGTAGAAACGTATCTCGATTTAGAAGGACAATGCAGGGAACCCAGAGTATTTCATATGGACGCAAATTGTGTGTTAATTCGTCAATGTGGGGGAGCGAGGGACGCAGCAAAAGAGGAATAATGCATCGAGAGAGATACTCGACTCCCAAAAGAAAATCCTATTGCTTCCGTAGAAACGTATCTCGATTTAGAAGGACAACGCAGGGAACCCAGGGTATTTCATATGGACCCAAATTGTGTGTTAATTCGTCAATATGAGGGTGCGAAGGATGCAGTAAGGGAGGAATAATGCATCGGAAAAGGGATACTCGACTCCCAAAAGAAAATGGTATCGTTTCCGTAGAAACATATCTCGATTTAGAAGGACAATGCAAGGAAACAAGAGTATTTCATATGGACGCAAGTTGTGTGCTAATTTGCCAATGTGAGGGAGCAAGGGATGCAGTAAAGGAGGAATAATGCATCGGAAAAGAGATACTCGACTCCCAAAAGAAAATCCTATCGTTTCCGTAGAAACGTATCTCGATTTAGAAAGACAATGCAGGGAACCCAGAGTATTTCATATGGACGCAAATTGTGTGTTAATTCGTCAATGTGAGGGAGCGAGCGATACAGTAAAGGAAGAATAATGCATTGGAAAAGAGATATTCGACTCCAAAAAGAAGATCCTATCATACCCGTAGAAACGTATGTCGATTTAGAAGGAGATGACAGGAAACCCAGAGTATTTCATATGGACCCAAGTTGTGTGTTAATTCGACAATGTGAGGGAGCGAAAGATGCAGTAAGGGAGGAATAATGCATCGGAAAAGAGATACTCGACTCCCAAAAGAGAATCGTATCGTTTCCGTAGAAACGTATCTCGATTTGGAAGGAGATGACAGTGTACCCACAGTTTTTCATATGGACGCAAATTGTGTGTTAATTCGTCCTTGTGAGTGAGCGAGGGATCCCGTAAAAGAGGAATAATGCATCGGAAAAGAGATACTCGACTCCCAAAAGAAAATCCTATTGCTTCCGTAGAAACATATCTCGATTTAGAAGGACAATGCAGGGAACCCAGGGTATTTCAAATGGACGCAAATTGTAGTGTTAATTTGTCAATGTGAGGGAGCGAGGGATGCAGTGAAGGAGGAATAATACATCGGAAAAGAGATACTCGACTCCCAGTAGAAAATCCTATCGTTTCCGTAGAAACGTATCTCGATTTAGAAGGACAATGCAGGGAAACCAGAGTATTTGATATGGACGCAAATTGTGTGTAAATTTGTCAATGTGAGGGAGCGAGGGATGCAGTAAAGCAGGAATAATGCATCGGAAGAGAGATACTCGACCCCCAAAAGAAAATCCTATTGCTTCCGTAGAAACGTATCTCGATTTATAAGGACACTGCAGGGAACCCAGGGTATTTTATATGGACGCAAATTGTGTGTTAATTCGTCAATGTGAGGGAGCCAAGGATGCTGTAAGTGAGGAGTAATGCATCGGAAAAGAGATAATTGACTCCCAAAAGAAAATCCTATCGTTTCCGTAGAAAAGTATCTCGATTTGGAAAGACAATGCAGGGAACCTAGAGTATTTCATATGGACGCAACTTGTGTGTCAATTCGTCAATGTGAGGGAGCGAGGGATGCCGTAAAGGAAGAATAATGCATCGGAAAAGAGATACTGGACTCCAAAAGAAAATTCTACCGTTTCCGTAGAAACGTATCTCGATTTAGAAGGACAATGCAGGGAACACAGAGTATTTCATATTGACGCAAATTGTGTGTTAATTCGTCAATGTGATGGGGCGAGGGATACAGTAAAGGAAGAATAATGCATCGGAAAAGAGATACTCGACTCCAAACAGAAAATCCTTCCATACCCGTAGAAACGTATCTCGATTTAGAAGGAGATGACAAGAAACCCAGAGTATTTCATATGGACGCAAATTGTGTGTTAATTCGATAATGTGAGGGAGCGAGGGATGCTGTAAAGAAATAAAAATTCATCGGAATAGAGATACCAGACTCCCAAAAGAAAATCCCATCGTTTCCGTGGAAACAGATGTCGATTTAGAAGGACAATGCGGGGAACACAGAATATTTCATATGGACGCAAATTGTGTGTTAATTCGTCAATGTGAGGGTGCGAGAGATGTAGTAAAGGAGGAATAATGAATCGGAAAAGAGATACTCGACTCCCAAAAGAAAATCCTGTGGTTTCCGTAGAAACGTATCTCGATTTAGAAGTTCAATTCAGGGATCCCAGAGTATTTCATATGGACGCAAATTGTGTGTTAATTCGTCAATGTGAGGGAGCGAGGGATGCAGTAAAGGAGGAAGAAAGCATCGGAAAAGAGATACTCGACTCCCAAAAGAAAATCCTGTGGTTTCCGTAGAAACGTATCTCGATTTAGAAGGAAAATGCAGGGAATCCAGAGTATTACATATGGATGCAAATTGTGTGTTAATTTGTCAATGTGAGGGAGCGAGGGATGCAGTAAAGGAGGAAGAAAGCATCCGAAAAGAGATACTCGACTCCCAAATGATAATCCTGTCGTTTCCGTGGAAACGTATCTTGATTTAGAAAGAAAATGCAGGGAACCCAGAGTATCTCATATGGACGCCATTTGTATGTTATTTCGTCAACGTGAGGGAGCGAGGGATACAGTAAAGGAGGAATAATGCATCGGAAAAGAGATACTCGACTCCAAAAAGAAAATCCTATCGTTTCCGTAGAAACGTATCTCGATTTAGAAGTAGATGGCAGGGAACCCTATGTATTTCATATGGACGCAAATTGTGCGTTAATTCGTCTATGTGAGGCAGCGAGGGATGCAGTAAAGGAGGAATAATGCATCGGAAAAGAGATACGCGACTCCCAAAAGAAAATCGTATCGTTTCCGTAGAAACGTATCTCGATTTAGAAGGACAATGCAGGGAACCCAGAGTATTTCATATGGACGCAAATTGTGTGTTAATTCGTCTATGTGAGGGAGCGAGGGATGCAGTAAAGGAGGAATAATGCATCGGAAAAGTGATACGCGACTCTCAAAAGAAAATCCTATCGTTTCCGTAGAAACGTATCTCGATTTAGAAGGACAATGCAGGGAACCCAGAGTATTTCATATGGACGCAAATTGTGTGTTAATTCGTCAATGTGGGGGAGCGAGGGATGCAGTAAAAGAGGAATAATGCATCGGAAGAGAGATACTCGACTCCCAAAAGAAAATCCTGTTGCTTCCGTAGAAACGTATCTCGATTTAGAAGGACAATGCAGGGAACCCAGGGTATTTCATATGGACGCAAATTGTGTGTTAATTCGTCAATGTGAGGGAGCGAAGGATGCAGTAAGGGAGGAATAATGCAACGGAAAAGGGATACTCGACTCCCAAAAGAAAATCGTATCGTTTCCGTAGAAACATATCTCGATTTAGAAGGACAATGCAAGGAAACAAGAGTATTTCATATGGACGCAAATTGTGTGTTAATTTGCCAATGTGAGGGTGCAAGGGATGCAGTAAAGGAGGAATAATGCATCGGAAGAGAGATACTCGACTCCCAAAAGAAAATCCTATTGCTTCCGTAGAAACGTATCTCGATTTAGAAGGACAATGCAGGGAACCCAGAGTATTTCAAATGGACGCAAATTGTTGTGTTAATTTGTCTATGTGAGGGATCTAGGGATGCAGTATAGGAGGAATAATGAATCGGAAAAGAGATACTCGACTCCCAAAAGAAAATCCTATCGTTTCCGTAGAAACGTATCTCGATTTAGAAGGACAATGCAGGGAACCCAGTGTATTTCATATGGACGCAAATTGGGTGTTAATTTGTCAATGTGAGGGAGCGAGGGATGCAGTAACGGAGGAATAATGCATCGGAAGAGAGATACTCGACTCCCAAAAGAAAATCCTATTGCGTCCGTAGAAACGTATCTCGATATAGAAGAACGATGCAGGGAACCCAGTGTATTTCATATGGACGCAAATTGTATGTTAATTTGTCAATGTGAGGGAGCGAGGGATGCATTAAAGGAGGAATAATGCATCGGAAAAGAGATACTCGACTCCCAAAAGAAAATCCTATCGTATCCGTAGAAACATATCTCGATTTAGAAGGACAATGCAAGGAAACAAGAGTACTTCATATGGACGCAGATTGTGTGTAAATTGGCCAATGTGAAGAAGCAAGGGATGCAGTAAAGGAGGAATAATGCATCGGAAGAGAGATACTCGACTCCCAAAAGAAAATCCTATTGCTTCCGTAGAAACGTATCTCGATATAGAAGGACAATGCAGGGAACCCAGGGTATTTCATATGGACGCAAATTGTGTGTTAATTTGTCAATGTGAGGGAGCGCGGGATGCATGAAAGGAGGGATAATGCATCGGAAAAGATATACTCGACTCCCAAAAGAAAATCCTATCATTTCCGTAGAAACATATCTCGATTTAGAAGGACAATGCAAGGAAACAAGAGTATTTCATATGGACGCAGATTGTGTGTTAATTTGTCAATGTGAGGGAGCAAGGGATCCAGTAAAGGAGGAATAATGCATCGGAAGGGAGATACTCAACTCCCAAAAGAAAATCCTATTGCTTCCGTAGAAACATATCTCGATTTAGAAGGACAATGCAGGGGACACAGGGTATTTCAAATGGACGCAAACTGTTGTGTTAATTTGTCAATGTGAGGGAGCAAGGGATGCAGTGAAGGAGGAATAATACATCGGAAAAGAGATACTCGACTCCCAATAGAAAATCCAATCGTTTCCGTAGAAACGTATCTCGATTTAGAAGGACAATGCAGGGAACCCAGAGTATTTGATATGGACGCAAATTGTGTGTAAATTTGTCAATGTGAAGGAGCGAGGGATTCAGTAAAGCAGGAATAATGCATCGGAAGAGAGATACTCGACCCCCAAAATAAAATCCTATTGCTTCCGTAGAAACGTATCTCGATTTATAAGGACATTGCAGGGAACCCAGGGTATTTCATATGGACGCAAATTGTGTGTTAATTCGTCAATGTCAGGGAGCCAAGGATGCAGTAAGTGAGGAATAATGCATCGGAAAAGAGATAATTGACTCCCAAAAGAATATCCTATCGTTTCCGTAGAAACATATCTCGATTTGGAAAGACAATGCAGGGAACCCAGAGTATTTCATATGGACGCTACTTGTGTGTCAATTCGTCAATGTGAGGGAGCGAGGGATGCCGTAAAGGAAGAATAATGCATCGGAAAAGAGATACTGGACTCCAAAAGAAAATTCTATCGTTTCCGTAGAAACGTATCTCGATTTAGAAGGACAATGCAGGGAACACAGAGTATTTCATATGGACGCAAATTGTGTGTTAATTCGTCAATGTGAGGGAGCGAGGGATGCAGTAATCGAGGAATAATGCATCGGAGAAAAAAACTCGACTCCCAAAAGAAAATCCTATTGTTTCCGTAGAAACGTATCACGATTTAGAAGGACAATGCAGAAAATCCAGAGTATTTCATATGGACGCATATTGTGTGTTTATTCGTCAATGTGAGGTTGCTAGGGATCCAATAAAGGAGGAATAATGCATCGGAATAGAGATACTCGACTCCCAAAAGGAAATGCTGTCGTTTCCGTAGAAACATACCTCGATTTAGAAGGACAATGCAGGGAACCCAGAGTATTTCATATGGACGCAAATTGTGTGTTAATTTGACAATGTGGGGGAGCGCGGGATGCAGTAAAAGAGGAATAATGCATCGGAAGAGAGATACTCGACTCCCAAAAGGAAATCCTATTGCTTCCGTAGAAACGTATCTCGATTTAGAAGGACAATGCAGGGAACCCAGGGTATTTCATATGGACGCAAATTGTGTGTTAATTCGTCAATGTGAGGGAGCGAAGGATGCAGTAAGGGAGGAATAATGCATCGGAAAAGGGATACACGTCTAACAAAAGAAAATCGTATCGTTTCCGTAGAAACATATCTCGATTTAGAAGGACAATGCAAGGAAACAAGAGTATTTCATATGGACGCAAATTGTGTGTTAATTTCCCAATGTGAGGGAGCAAGGGATGCGGTAAAGGAGGAATAATGCATCGGAAGAGAGATACTCGATTCCCAAAAGATAATCCTATTGCTTCCGTAGAAATGTATCTCGATTTAGAAGGACAATGCAGGGAACCCAGAGTATTTCAAATGGACACAAATTGTTGTGTTAATTTGTCTATGTGAGGGAGCTAGGGATGCAGTAAAGGAAGAATAATGCATCGGAAAAGAGAACTCGACTCCCAAAAGAAAATCCTATCGTTTCCGTAGAAACGTATCTCGATTTAGAAGGACAATGCAGGGAACCCAGAGTATTTCATATGGACGCAAATTGTGTGTTAATTTGTCAATGTAAGGGAGCGACGGATGCAGTAAAGGAGGAATAATGAATCGGAAAAGAGATACTCGACTCCCAAAAGAATATCCTATCATTTCCGAAGAAACATATCACGATTTAGAAGGACAATGCAGGCTACCCAGGGTATTTCATATGGATGCAAATTGTGTGTTAATTCGTCAATGTGGGGGAGCGAGGGATGCAGTAAAGGAGGAAGAATGCATCGGAAAAGAGAACCTCGACTCCCAAAAGAAAATCGTATCGTTTCCGTAGAAAAGTAACTCGATTTAGAGAGACAATGCAGGGAACCCAGAGTATTTCATATGGACGCAAATTGTGTGTTTATTTGTCAATGTGAGGGAGCGAGGGATGCAGTAAAGGAGGAATAATGCATCGGAAGAGAGATACTCGACTCCCAAAAGATAATACTGTTGTTTCTGTAGAAATGTTTCTCGATTTAGAAGGACAATGCAGGGAACACATGGTATTTCATATGGACGCAAATTGAGTGTTAATTCGTCAATGTGGGGGAGCGAGGGATGCAGTAAAGGAGCAATAATGCATCGGAAGAGAGATACTCGAGTCCCAAAAGAAAATCCTATTGCGTCCGTAGAAACGTATCTCGATATAGAAGAACGATGCAGGGAACCCAGTGTATTTCATATGGACGCAAATTGTGTGTAAATTTGTCAATGTGAGGGAGCGAGGGATGCATTAAAGGAGGAATGATGCATCGGAAAAGAGATACTCGACTCCCAAAAGAAAATCCTATCGTATCCGTAGGAACATATCTCGATTTAGAAGGACAATGCAAGGAAACAAGAGTATTTCATATGGACGCAAATTGTGTGTAAATTGGCCAATGTGAAGAAGCAAGGGATGCAGTAAAGGAGGAATAATGCATCGGAAGAGAGATACTCGACTCCCAAAAGAAACTCCTATCATTTCCGTAGAAACGTATCTCGATTTAGATGGACAATGAGGGGAACTCAAATTATTTCATATGGACGAAAATTGTGTGTTATTTCGTCAATGTGAGGGAGCGAGGGATGCAGTAAAGGAGGAATAATGCATCGAAAAAGAGATACTCGACTCCCAAAAGAAAACCTATCGTTTCCGTAGAAACGTATCTCGATTTAGAAGGACAATGCAGGGAACACAGAGTATTTCATATGGACGCAAATTGTGTGTAAATTTGTCAATGTGAGGGAGCGAGGGATGCAGTAAAGGAGGAATAATGCATCGGAAGAGAGATACTCGACTCCCAAAAGAAAATCCTATAGTTTCCGTAGAATCGTATCTCGATTTGGAAAGACAATGCAGGGAACCCAGTGTATTTCATATGGACGCAAATTGTGTGTCAATTCGTCAATGTGAGTGAGCGAGGGATGCCGTAAAGGAGGAATAATGCATCGGAAAAGAGATACTCGACTCCCAAAAGGAAATCCTATCGTTTCCGTAAAAAAACATCTCGATTTAGAAGGACAATGCAGGGAACCCAGAGTATTTCATATGGACGCAACTTGATTGTTAATTCGTCAATGTGAGGAAGCGAGGGATGCAGTAAAGGAGGAATAATGCATCGGAAATGAGATATTCAACTCCCAAAGAAAAAATCCTATCGTTTCCGTAGAAACGTATCTCGATTTAGAAGGACAATGCAGGGAACTCAAATTATTTCATATGGACGAAAATTGTGTGTTAATTCGTCAATGTGAGGGAACGAGGGATGCAGTAAAGGAGGAATAATGCATCGGAAAAGAGATACTCGACTCCGAAAAGAAAATCCTATCGTTTCCGTAGAAACGTATCTCGATTTAGAAGGACAATGCAGGGAACCCAAAGTATTTCATATGGACGCAAATTGTGTGTTAATTTGTCAATGTGAGGGAGCGAGGGATGCAGTAAAGGAGGAATAATGCATCGGAAGAGAGATACTCGACTCCCAAAAAGAAATCCTATTGCTTCCGTAGAAACGTATCTCGATATAGAAGAACGATGCAGGGAACCCAGTGTATTTCATATGGACGCAAATTGTGTGTTAATTTGTCAATGTGAGGGAGCGAGGGATGCAGTAAAGGAGGAATAATGCATCGGAAAAGAGATACTCGAATCCCAAAAGAAAATCGTATCGTTTCCGTAGAAACGTATCTCGATTTGGAAGGAGATGACAGTGTACCCACAGTTTTTCATATGGACGCAAATTGTGTGTTAATTCGTCCTTGTGAGTGAGCGAGGGATCCCGTAAAGGAGGAATAATTCATCGGAAAAGAGATACTCGACTCCAAAAGAAAATCCTATCGTTTCCGTAGAAACGTATCTCGATTTAGAAGGACAATGCAGGGAACCCAGAGTATTTCATATGGACGAAAATTGTGTGTTAATTCGTCAATGTGGTGGAGCGAGGATTGCAGTAAAGGAGGAATAATGCATCGGAAAAGAGATACTCGACTCCCAAAAGAAAATCCTATTGCTTCCGTAGAAACGTATCTCGATTTAGAAGGACAATGCAGGGAACCCAGGGTATTTCATATGGACGCAAACTGTGTGTTAATTCGTCAATGTGAGGGAGCGAAAGATGCAGTAAGCGAGGAATAATGCATCGGAAGGGAGATACTCGACTCCCAAAAGAAAATCCTATTGCTTCCGTAGAAACGTATCTCGATTTAGAAGGACAATGCAGGGAACCCAGGGTATTTCATATGGACGCAAATTGTGTGTTAATTTGTCAATGTGAGGGAGCGCGGGATGCATAAAAGGAGGGATAATGCATCGGAAAAGATATACTCGACTCCCAAAAGAAAATCCTATTGCTTCCGTAGAAACATATCTCGAATTAGAAGGACAATGCAGGGAACCCAGGGTATTTCATATGGACGCAAATTGTGTGTTAATTCGTCAATGTGAGGGAGCGAGGGATCCCGTAAAGGAGGAATAATGCATCGGAAAAGAGATACTGGACTCCCAAAAGAAAATCGTATCGTTTCCGTAGAAACGTATCTCGATTTGGAAGGAGATGACAGTGTACCGACAGTTTTTCATATGGACGCAAGTTGTGTGTTAATTCGTCCTTGTGAGTGAGCGAGGGATCCCGTAAAGGAGGAATAATTCATCGGAAAAGAGATACTCGGCTCCAAAAGAAAATCGTATCGTTTCCGTAGAAACGTATCTCGATTTAGAAGGACAATGCAGGGAACACAGAGGATTTCATATGGACGCAAATTGTGTGTTAATTCGTCAATGTGAGGGAGCGAGGGATGCAGTAAAGGAGGAATAATGCATCGGAAAAGAGATACTCGACTCCCAAAAGGAAATCGTATCGTTTCCGTAGAAACGTATCTCGATTTGGAAGGAGATGACAGTGTACCCACAGTTTTTCATATGGACGCAAATTGTGTGTTAATTCGTCCTTGTGAGTGAGCGAGGGATCCCGTAAAGGAGGAATAATTCATCGGAAAAGAGATACTCGACTCCAAAAGAAAATCCTATCGTTTCCGTAGAAACGTGTCTCGATTGAGAAGGACAATGCAGGGAACCCAGAGTATGTCATATGGACGCAAATTGTGTGTTAATTCCTCAATGTGGGGGAGCGAGGAATGCAGTAAAGGAGGAATAATGCATCGGAAAAGAGATACTCGACTCCCAAAAGAAAATCCTATTGCTTCCGTAGAAACGTATCTCGATTTAGAAGGACAATGCAGGGAAACCAGGGTATTTCATATGGACGCAAATTGTGTGTTAATTCGTCAATGTGAGGGAGCGAAAGATGCAGTAAGGGAGGAATAATGCATCGGAAAAGAGATACTCGACTCCCAAAAGAAAATCGTATCGTTTCCGTAGAAACGTATCTTGATTTAGAAGGACAATGCAGGGAACGCAGAGTATTTCATATGGACGCAAATTGTGTGTTAATTCGTCAATGTGAGGGAGCGAGGGATCCCGTAAAGGAGGAATAATGCATCGGAAAAGAGATACTCGACTCCCAAAAGAAACTCCTATCGTTTCCGTAGAAACGTATCTCGATTTAGAAGTACAATGCAGGGAACCCAGAGTATTTCATATGGACGAAAATTGTGTGTTAATTCGTCAATGTGAGGGAGCGAGGGATGCAGTAAATGACGAATAATTCATCACAAAAGAGATACTCGACTCCGAAAAGAAAATACTATCGTTTACGTAGAAACGTATCTCGATTTAGAAGTACAATGCAGGGAATCCAGAGTATTACATATGGATGCAAATTGTGTGTTAATTTGTCAATGTGAGGGAGCGAGGGATGCAGTAAAGGAGGAATAATGCATCGAAAGATAGATACTCGACTCCCAAAAGAAAATCCTATTGCTTCCGTAGAAACGTATCTCGATATAGAAGCACAATGCAGGCAACCCAGGGTATTTCATATGGACGCAAATTGTGTGTTAATTTGTCAATGTGAGGGAGCGCGGGATGCATAAAAGGAGGGATAATGCATCGGAAAAGATATACTCGACTCCCAAAAGAAAATCCTATCGTTTCCGTAGAAACATATCTCGATTTAGAAGGACAATGCAAGGAAACAAGAGTATTTCATATGGACGCAGATTGTGTGTTAATTTGTCAATGTGAGGGAGCAAGGGATCCAGTAAAGGAGGAATAATGCATCGGAAGGGAGATACTCAACTCCCAAAAGAAAATCCTATTGCTTCCGTAGAAACATATCTCGATTTAGAAGGACAATGCAGGGAACCCAGGGTATTTCAAATGGACGCAAATTGTTGTGTTAATTTGTCAATGTGGGGGAGCGAGGGATGCAGTGAAGGAGGAATAATACATCGGAAAAGAGATACTCGACACCCAATAGAAAATTCTATCGTTTCCGTAGAAACGTATCTCGATTTAGAAGGACAATGCAGGGAACCCAGAGTATTTGATATGGACGAAAATAGTGTGTAAATTTGTCCATGTGAGGGAACGAGGGATGCAGTAAAGCAGGAATAATGCATCGGAAGAAAGATACTCGACCCCCAAAAGAAAATCCTATTGCTTCCGCAGAAACGTATCTCGATTTATAAGGACATTGCAGGGAACCCAGGGTATTTCATATGGCCGCAAATTGTGTGTTAATTCGTCAATTTGAGGGAGCCAAGGATGCAGTAAGTGAGGAATAATGCATCGGAAAAGAGATAATAGACTTCCAAAAGAAAATCGTATCGTTTCCGTAGAAACCTATCTCGATTTGGAAAGACAATGCAGGGAACCCAGAGTATTTCATATGGACGCAACTTGTGTGTCAATTCGTCAATGTGAGGGTGCGAGGGATGCCGTAAAGGAAGAATAATGCAACGGAAAAGAGATACTGGACTCCAAAAGAAAATCCCATCGTTTCCGTAGAAACGTATCTCGATTTAGAAGGACAATGCACGGAACCCAGGGTATTTCAAATGGACGCATATTGTTGTGTTAATTTGTCAATGTGAGGGAGCGAGGGATGCAGTAAAGGAGGAATAATGCATCGGAAAAGAGATACTCGACTCCCAAAAGAAAATCCTATCGTTTCCGTAGAAACGTATCTCGATTTAGAAGGACAATGCAGGGAACCCAGGGTATTTCAAATGGACGCATATTGCTGTGTTAATTTGTCAATGTGAGGGAGCGAGGGATGCAGTAAAGGAGGAATAATGCATCGGAAAAGAGATACTCGACTCCCAAAAGAAAATCCTATCGTTTCCGTAGAAACGTATCTCGATTTAGAAGGACAATGCAGGGAACCCAGGGTATTTCAAATGGACGCACATTGTTGTGTTAATTTGTCAATGTGAGGGAGCGAGGGATGCAGTAAAGGAGGAATAATGCATCGGAAAAGAGATACTCGACTCCCAAAAGAAAATCCTATTGTTTCCGTAGAAACGTATCTCGATTCAGAAGGACAATGCAGGGTACCCAGGGTATTTTAAATGGACGCATATTGTTGTGTTAATCTGTCAATGTGAGGGAGCGAGGGATGCAGTAAAGGAGGAATAATGCATTGGAAAAGAGATACTCGACTCCCAAAAGAAAATCCTATTGTTTCCGTAGAAACGTATCTCGATTTAGAAGGACAATGCAGGGAACCCAGGGTATTTCAAATGGACGCATATTGTTGTGTTAATTTGTCAATGTGAGGGAGCGAGGGATGCAGTAAAGGAGGAATAATGCATCGGAAAAGAGATACTCGACTCCCAAAAGAAAATCCTATTGTTTCCGTAGAAACGAATCTCGATTTAGAAGGACAATGCAGGGTACCCAGGGTATTTCAAATGGACGCATATTGTTGTGTTAATCTGTCAATGTGAGGGAGCGAGGGATGCAGTAAAGGAGGAATAATGCATCGGAAAAGAGATACTCGACTCCCAAAAGAAAATCCTATTGTTTCTGTAGAAACGTATCTCGATTTAGAAGGACAATGCAGGGAACTGAGGGTATTTCAAATGGACGCATATTGTTGTGTTAATTTGTCAATGTGAGGGAGCGAGGGATGCAGTAACGGAGGAATAATGCATCGGAAAAGAGATACTCGACTCCCAAAAGAAAATCCTATTGTTTCCGTAGAAACGAATCTCGATTTAGAAGGACAATGCAGGGAACCCAGGGTATTTCAAATGGACGCATATTGTTGTGTTAATTTGTCAATGTGAGGGAGCGAGGTATGCAGTAAAGGAGGAATAATGCATCGGAAGAGAGATACTCGACTCCCAAAAGAAAATCCCATTGTTTCCGTAGAAACGTATCTCGATTTAGAAGGACAATGCAGGGAACCCAGGGTATTTCAAATGGACGCAAATTGTTGTGTTAATTTGTCAATGTGAGGGAGCGAGGGATGCAGTAAAGGAGGAATAATGCATCGGAAAAGAGATACTCGACTCCCAAAAGAAAATCCTATCGTTTCCGTAGAAACGTATCTCGATTTAGAAGGACAATGCAGGGTACCCAGGGTATTTCATATGGACGCAAATTGTGTGTTAATTCGTCAATGTGGGGGAGCGAGGGATGCAGTAAAGGAGGAATAATGCATCGGAAAAGAGAAACCCGACTCCCAAAAGAAAATCCTATCATTTCCGTAGAAACGTATCTCGATTTAGAAGGACAATGCCGTGGACCCAGAGTATTTCATATGGACGCAAATTGTGTGTTAATTCGTCAATGTGGGGGAGCGAGGGATGCAGTAAAGGAGGAATAATGCATCGGAAAAGAGAAACCCGACTCCCAAAAGAAAATCCTATCGTTTCCGTAGAAACGTATCTCGATTTAGAAGGACAATGCAGGGAACCAAGGGTATTTAAATGGACGCATATTGTTGTGTTAATTTGTCAATGTGAGGGAGCGAGGGATGCAGTAAAGGAGGAATAATGCATCGGAAGAGAGATACTCGACTCCCAAAAGAAAATCCTATTGTTTCCGTAGAAACGTATCTCGATTTAGAAGGACAATGCAGGGAACCCAGGGTATTTCAAATGGACGCATATTGTTGTGTTAGTTTGTCAAAGTGAGGGAGCGAGGAATGCAGTAAAGGAGGAATAATGCATCGGAAAAGAGATACTCGACTCCCAAAAGAAAATCCTATCGTTTCCGTAGAAACGTATCTCGATTTAGAAGGACAATGCAGGGTACCCAGGGTATTTCATATGGACGCAAATTGTTTGTTAATTCGTCAATGTGGGGGAGCGAGGGATTCAGTAAAGGAGGAATAATGCATCGGAAAAGAGAAACCCGACTCCCAAAAGAAAATCCTATCGTTTCCGTAGAAACGTATCTCGATTTAGAAGGACAATGCAGGGAACCCAGGGTATTTTAAATGGACGCATATTGTTGTGTTAATTTGTCAATGTGAGGGAGCGAGGGATGCAGTAAAGGAGGAATAATGCATCGGAAGAGAGATACTCGACTCCCAAAAGAAAATCCTATTGTTTCCGTAGAAACGTATCTCGATTTAGAAGGACAATGCAGGGAACCCAGGGTATTTCAAATGGACGCATATTGTTGTGTTAATTTGTCAATGTGAGGGAGCGAGGGATGCAGTAAAGGAGGAATAATGCATCGGAAAAGAGATACTCGACTCCCAAAAGAAAATCCTATCGTTTCCGTAGAAACGTATCTCGATTTAGAATGACAATGCAGGGTACCCAGTGTACTTCATATGGACGCAAATTGTGTGTTAATTCGTCAATGTGGGGGAGCGAGGGATGCAGTAAATGAGGAATAATGCATCGGAAAAGAGAAAACCGACTCCCAAAAGAAAATCCTATCGTTTCATTAGAAACGTATCTCGATTTAGACGGACAATGCCGGGAACCCAGAGTATTTCAAATGGACGCATATTGTTGTGTTAATTCGTCAATGTGAGGGAGCGAGGGATGCAGTAGAGGAGGAATAATGTATCGGAAAAAAGATACTCGACTCCCAAAAGAAAATCCTATTGCTTCCGTAGAAACGTATCTCGATTTAGAAGGACAATGCAGGGAACCCGGGGTATTTCAAATGGACGCATATTGTTGTGTTAGTTTGTCAATGTGAGGGAGCGAGGGATGCAGTAAAGGAGGAATAATGCATCGGAAGAGAGATACTCGACTCCCAAAAGAAAATCCTATTGTTTCCGTAGAAACGTATCTCGATTTAGAAGGACAATGCAGGGAACCCAGGGTATTTCAAATGGACGCATATTGTTGTGTTAATTTGTCAATGTGAGGGAGCGAGGGATGCAGTAAAGGAGGAATAATGCATCGGAAAAGAGATACTCGTCTCCCAAAAGAAAATCCTATCTTTTCCGTAGAAACGTATCTCGATTTAGAAGGACAATGCAGGGTACCCAGGGTATTTCATATGGACGCAAATTGTGTGTTAATTTGTCAATGTGAGGGAGCGAGGGATGCAGTAAAGGAGGAATAATGCATCGGAAGAGAGATACTCGACTCCCAAAAGAAAACCCTATCGTTTCCGTAGAAACGTATCTCGATTTAGAAGAACAATGCAGGGCACCCAGAGTATTTCATATGGACGCAAATTGTGTGTTAATTCGTCAATGTGGGGGAGCGAGGGATGCAGTAAAGGAGGAATAATGCATCGGAAAAGAGAAACCCGACTCCCAAAAGAAAATCCTATTGCTTCCGTAGAAACGTATCTCGATTTAGAAGGACAATGCAGGGAACCCAGGGTATTTCATATGGACGCATATTGTTGTGTTAATTTGTCAATGTGGGGGAGCGAGGGATGCAGTAAAGGAGGAACAATGCATCGGAAAAGAGAAACCCGACTCCCAAAAGAAAATCCTATTGTTTCCGTAGAAACGTATCTCGATTTAGAAGGACAATGCAGGGAACCCAGGGTATTTCAAATGGACGCATATTGTTGTGTTAATTTGTCAATGTGAGGGAGCGAGGGATGCAGTAAAGGAGGAATAATGCATCGGAAGAGAGATACTCGACTCCCAAAAGAAAATCCTATCGTTTCCGTAGAAACGTATCTCGATTTAGAAGGACAATGCAGGGTACCCAGGGTATTTCATATGGACGCAAATTGTGTGTTAATTTGTCAATGTGGGGGAGCGAGGGATGCAGTAAAAGAGGAATAATGCATCGGAAAAGAGAAACCCGACCCCCAAAAGAAAATCCTATCGTTTCCGTAGAAACGTAACTCGATTTAGAAGAACAATGCCGGGAACCCAGAGTATTTCATATGGACGCAAATTGTGTGTTAATTCGTCAATGTGGGGGAGCGAGGGATGCAGTAAAGGAGGAATAATGCATCGGAAAAGAGAAACGCGACTCCCAAAAGAAAATCCTATTGCTTCCGTAGAAACGTATCTCGATTTAGAAAGACAATGCAGGGAACCCAGGGTATTTCATATGGACGCATATTGTTGTGTTAATTTGTCAATGTGGGGGAGCGAGGGATGCAGTAAAGGAGGAGCAATGCATCGGAAAAGAGAAACCCGACTCCCAAAAGAAAACCCTATAGTTTCCGTAGCAACGTATCTCGATTTAGAAGAACAATGCAGGGCACCCAGAGTATTTCATATGGACGCAAATTGTGTGTTAATTCGTCAATGTGGGGGAGCGAGGGATGCAGTAAAGGAGGAATAATGCATCGGAAAAGAGAAACCCGACTCCCAAAAGAAAATCCTATTGCTTCCGTAGAAACGTATCTCGATTTAGAAGGACAATGCAGGGAACCCAGGGTATTTCATATGGACGCATATTGTTATGTTAATTTGTCAATGTGGGGGAGCGAGGGATGCAGTAAAGGAGGAACAATACATCGGAAAAGAGAAACCCGACTCCCAAAAGAAAATCCTATTGTTTCCGTAGAAACGTATCTCGATTTAGAAGGACAATGCAGGGAACCCAGGGTATTTCAAATGGACGCATATTGTTGTGTTAATTTGTCAATGTGAGGGAGCGAGGGATGCAGTAAAGGAGGAATAATGCATCGGAAGAGAGATACTCGACTCCCAAAAGAAAATCCTATCGTTTCCGTAGAAACGTATCTCGATTTAGAAGGACAATGCAGGGTACCCAGGGTATTTCATATGGACGCAAATTGTGTGTTAATTTGTCAATGTGGGGGAGCGAGGGATGCAGTAAAGGAGGAATAATGCATCGGAAAAGAGAAACCCGACTCCCAAAAGAAAATCCTATTGTTTCCGTAGAAACGTATCTCGATTTAGAAGAACAATGCCGGGAACCCAGAGTATTTCATATGGACGCAAATTGTGTGTTAATTCGTCAATGTGGGGGAGCGAGGGATGCAGTAAAGGAGGAATAATGCATCGGAAAAGAGAAA